>NC_082718.1:103343527-103643527 GCF_030144855.1 Hypanus sabinus
TATAAATCTGTTGTGACTTAGAACCTCATTGGCCTTCAGTTTAATGTATGTCTGAAATATTTTAATGAGTGATATTTGTAATGCAGCAATTCTAATCATGATACATACCATATAATTGGCATAACAAGACATAACATTTCATTTTCACACATTGCAATATTTTACAGTAAATTAATTGGCAACAAGCAGGTCATCTTTTATGTGTATCAAACAGAAAAAAATCCAAGTACAGACACAAAAGAGCATGGAAAGTGCCTGAATATTCTAGAAACTGGAGTGGGAGGATTCCTTCATGTGAGTTATGACACAGTAAGACTTCAAGGTTTGTGAGCCTTCTTTTCATTTGCTGTCGCTAAAATATAAAATCTTGACAGCAGCACATAATTTGCACAGAACCACTTATTTATTTGGAATTTAGAATTTCCCTTCTTGCTGAATTCCTGTGTGTATATGGAGAAAACAGTTTTCAATAGCTGAGGGGTGGATACCAAGAGACAGAGATTTGATTTGAAAGGGAAAAATAGAAAAGAAAATAGAAGAAACATTTTTATGCAGCGTGGTTTGAATTTAGAATGTATTGCCTGGTGGAATGGTGTATACAGATCAAATAATGGTCAGTTCCAAAAGAGAAATGGATATGTAGTTACAAGGATATGAAGAAAGAGCAAATACCTGGATTGACACTAAATAGATTAACCATCTGTTTCCTGAATCAACGTGGGTAACTTCACCCACCACAACTCTGTACTGATTTACAACCTGCAAACACACCTTCAATTCCCTACAAATCATGTTCTCAGAATTATTTACTTTTTATTTGCCCAAATTGCCTTCTATTGCACATTGGCTGTTTGTCAGTTTTTGCTCATGTACAGTTTTTGTTTATAAATTCTGTTGTATTTCTTCATTGTCCTGTAAATGCCTGCAAGAAAATGCAATGCAGAATGGTGTGTGCTCATGGTCTTCTGCTGCTGCAGCCCAGCTTCTTCCAAGTTCAATGTGTTGCACATTCAGGGATGCTCTTCTGCGCACCACTATTCTATCATGTCATTATTTGAGTTCCTGTCACTTTCCTGATCGCTTGAATCAGTCTCACCATTCTCCTCTGACATCACTCATTAACAAAGCATTTTCATTCACAGAACTACACGTTTTTTTTTGTTTCTTGCGCCATTCTTTGCAAACTGTAGAGCAGACGTTCCCATCCTGGGGTGCACAGACCCTTCAGTTAATGGTAGGAGTCCATGGCATAAAAAAGGTTGAGAATCCCTGCCCTAGAGACTGTTGTGCACGAAAATCCAAAGAGATCAACTGTTTCTGAGAAGTTCAAACCAAACCTATCTGACACCAACAATCATTCCACAGTCAGATCAAATTTCTTCCTCATTCTGATGTTTGGATTGAGCAACAACTAAACTTCTTAACCATGTTTGCATGCTTTCTTTTTCTTTGGTTTGCTGGCACTTGATTGGCTGATTAGATATTTGCATTAGTGAGCAGGTGTACAGGTGTACCTAATAAAGTGGCCACTTTGTTACATTAATAATAAATTTACTTTGTCGTTGATTATTCTTGAAATATGCTGACCAGTGGTGTGCCTCAGGAATCTGTTCTGGGACCCCTACTCTTTGAGATTTTTATAAATGACCTGGATGAGGAAGTGGAGGGATGGGTTAGTAAATTTGCTGATGGCACAAAGTTTGGAGGTGTTGTGGATAGCGTAGAGGGCTGTCAGAGGTTACAGCGGGACATTGATAGGATGCAAAATTGGGCTGAGATGTGGCAGATGGAGTTCAACCCAGAGAAGTGTGAGGTGGTTCATTTTGGTAGGCCAAATATGATGTCAGAACATTAATGGTAAGACTCTTGGCAGTGTGGAGGATCAGAAGGATCTTCGGGTCCAAGTCCATAGGATACTCAAAGCTACTGCACAGGTTGACTGTGTGGTTGAGAAGGCATACGGTGCATTGGCCTTCATCAATCATGAGATTGAGTTTAAGAGCCGGGAGGTAATGTTGCAGCTATATAGGACACTGGGCAGACCCCACTTGGAGTACTGTGCTCAATTCTGGTCACCTCACTACAGAAAGGACATGGAAAATGTGGAAACCATAGAAAGGGTGCTGAGGAGATTATCAAAGATGTTGCCTGGATTGGGGTGCATGCCTTATGAGAATAGGTTGAGTGAGCTTGACCTTTTCTCCTTGGAATGATGGAGAATGAGAGGTGACCTGATAGAGGTGTACAAGATAATGAAAGGCATTGATGGTGTGGATGGTCAGAGGTTTTTTCCCAGAGCTGAAATGGCTAGCACAAGAGGGCATAGTTTTAAGGTGCTTGGAAGTAGGTTCAGAGGAGATGTCAGAGGTAAGTATTTTATGCAGAAAGTGGTGAGTGCGTGGAATGGGCTTTTGGCGGTGACGGTGGAAGCAGAAACGATAGGGTCTTTTAAGAGACTCCTGGATGGGTACATGGAGCTTAGAAAAATAAAGGGCTATGGGTAAGATAAGGACATGTTCGGCACAGCTTTGTGGGCCTAAGGGCCTGTACTGTGCTGTAGGTTTTGTATGTTTCTAAGCTGTTGCTCATTCAATAACCTCTCACCTTATGGTGAGGACAGAAATTGCTGGACAGCATTTTGTTCTTGTCCTTTCCTATAGTTCCACTCATTAAGATGCAGAAGAGCATGTGGCCAAGATAACTAACGGGTCATTTAACTGTTAGATTGTAGGGTTAACTCAAATTATAGATAACTACGGTACAGTTTTCAAGGAGTGCACTACCTTTTCTTGTGAACAATCTGCTTGTTGATTCATCCCACAATGCTACTCAGTGAGTGGTAGGGTGACCCCCCGAGAAGATTCCTCCATGCTAATAGGTGAATCAAAATGGTCTAATTTGTACATGAGGGCAAATGTCCTTTTAGCCTTCATCAAGTATTAAACTGCCTCTCAGCTAGGCTCAGAGGAAGGGAACAGATGTGGATACAACCAGATGGAAAGAAGCCAAGAAAAGGAGGGCACAATTAAGTCTTTGCTTATAATCAGGAAAGTCCTACACTTGACACCTGCTGTGGATCCTGGCAGAAGGAATATCTTGCTGGATCAGATCATTGGTGCACGTGGCTCAAAATCAGACAGAACGAGAGAAATGGACAGCCGATTCACTGCAGCTTATTTCGTATCTACTCAAAGTTAGGCTGATACAACAGGTATAGAGCAAGTAGCTCATTTCATCTCTGCATTCCTAGGACAATAATTGCTATCTTACACTGAGTCAGGATGAAGATTTTCATTATGTTTTTAACTTTTTTTCCATGGCACATTGTGCACTGAACAACTGAGATGTAGAAGACCAGACTGTCGGCCCGAACACTGCAGCAACAAAACCTGCAACAGCTCCGACAAATGGTCATTAACTTGACACATTCACTCTCTTTCTCTTTCCGCCGGGGCTGCCTGGCCCATCAAGTGCTTCCAGCATGTTGTTCTTCTTGCATCATTGTAATTATTTTTCTGTTTACTTAATCAGAGACATTGCATTTATTGCCATGCCTGTTTTACTGTAACAAGTGGGTTATGAGATGACTTCTTGAACTGCTGAAGTCTCTCTAGTAAAAGTACTTCTGCTCTGCGCTTAAAACCATAAGACATTGGAGCAAATTAGGCCATTCAGTCCATCAAGTCTATTCTGCCATTCCATCATGGCTGATTCATTATCCCTCTCAACTCCTTTTTCCTGCCTTCTCCTCATAACCTTTGACACCCATACTAATCAAGAATCTATTAAACTCTGCTTTAAATATATTCAATGACTTGGCTTCCACAGCTGTCTGTAGCAATGAATTACACAGATTTGCTGCCCGCTGGCTATAGATTTTACTCATGGTAGAGTTAGAAGATACTGTCAAAGGAATCCTGACAAGTTACAGACCAAATCAAGCAACTTTGACTGAAGTTGTGGGGGAAGGTGCATGACATGAAATTGCATTCACATCCTTACTGTCTGGGCAACATACACAAAATCTTGGAGGAACTCAGCAGATCAGGCAGCATCTATGCAGAGGAATAAGCAGTTGACATTTTGGGCTGAGACCTCTCAGCAGGACTTGAAATGAAGGATGAAGAAGGCAGAATAAGAAAGCAGGGAGAGGGGAAGGGGTGCAAGCTGTCTGGTAATAGCTGAAGCCATGTGAGGGATATGGTGGGGGAGGGAGGGGGATGAAGTGAGAAGCTGGGAGGTGATAGGTGGAAAATGTAAAGGGCTGAAGAAGGAGAAATCCGATAGGAGAGGAAGGTGGTCCGTGAGAGAAAGGGAAGGAAGAGCAGCATCGGGGGAGGTGATGGGCAGGTGAGGAGATGAGAAGACGTAAAAGGGCAGCCAGAGTGGGGAATGAAAGAGGGGGGAAGTTTACCAGAAGTTAGAGTATGTTTGTGCCATCAGGTTAGAGCCTACCCAGATAGAATGTGCGGTGTAGCTCCTCCAACCTGAGAGTGACCTCATCATCATGGCCGTAGAGGAGGCCATGAAGTGATATGTTGGAATGGGATTGGGGATTGAAATGAAAACAGTTGGCCACTGGGAAATCCTGCTTGTTGAGGCCGGTCTTCTCCACACCTGACCATCACCTCCCCCTGATGCCCCTTCTCCTTCCTTTTCTTCTTCTTCTGACAGACTATGAGGTGTGGCCCTTCCAAACTGAGTGCAGCTTTTCTTTCACTGTCTTTCTTCTCTGAACTAGTCAAGTAGTGAGAAAAGGAAAATATAGAGTGCCAAAGCCTTGCAATGTAAAGTTTACTTTTTGTTAGACTTTGGAACAATTGCATGTCAAAGAAAATTACACACCGTTGACAGGTATGAACTATACTAGTCTCAAATGAAGGTAATTATTGTCTTCAAAGGTGCCCATAAATTCTTAGTTTGGTCAAAGAGAAGTGTATAGCTGATGGAAGAATCGATTTCATTTAGGAGGCTCATCAACAGAGCTTTTCAAAGTGCTCTCAGCTGACAGTCAATTGCAATGGCCAATAAAGCACAGCAATGAATGTTTTGTGTGTCTTGAATGGTCTTGAGATTGGGAAAAGAACACTGTAAGGAGAAAAAGAAAAGTGGTGTTGTTGTGGATCTTTGTGTTGGCCAGAAAAGAATTAGTTGCTCAGTTGAAAACAGTCACAGAAATACACAGGGAAGATTAGAACTGTCATTACATAAAAACTTGATTAATTAAGGCTTATCTGTGCTTTTATGTTGGTTTGCTGATTCCCCTGATTAATAACAGACAAGTAATAGGGGTGTAATCAAAATGGATTAGGTGGAAAATTGCTAAAGCTAAGAATTAGATAACGTGTGTGCAGGAGACGAGAACCTTTCCTGACCTTGAACTGATTGGAGTCTGTTTAAACAATCACAGCGATATTTATCAAAGTGATCTATCTACCACGATTTGGGCCTTGTGGACTCTCTCTCAGCCTCTTCTGCAATGTCCTTCCAATTGTGTTTTCGATTGTAAAGCAGGACACCTCATCAATAAATTATGTTTATGTTGAAAAATCTGAAGAAAAATATCCTTCATTTCATCATTTCAACACACCACAGATTTTCAATATTGCAGGTAATTCATGGATATGAACAAGACATTGAATTGCAAGATCTAATTATAAGTTCACCTCAAGGCTTATCTGACAGGACATGAACCCCAGCTCCCCCTCCCAACCTAACATATTTGAACCACACCTGGGAAAAGGTGGCTTATTCCAGAACTAGTGCTTAACTTTCTTAAAGTTCAAAGTAAATTTATTAGCAAAGTCTGTACATTTCTTTAGGTATACAAGGGGTGATTGATAAGTTTGTGGCCTAAGGTAGAAGGGGATGAGTTATACAGCTCTCGTTACATGCACGTGCAGTTCATCTCTTTGAGTGATTATGCAGCAAGTTTGAAGTTAATTACTCATCTCCTTCTACCTGAGGCCACAAACTTATCAATCACCCCTGCTGTGGACCACTTCTGGAGGCCCAAAGTGCTGATTTCTACGAAGAAGGATCCATTGATGAGAGCCCTGGGTGAGGATGGTAAGGACCCAAGTGCTGAGCTATCCAAGACTAGAATTAAGAGACTATTTTGAGACTGGGATATGAACAGTGGTCTTCGACTAGATGCTAGACTAGACTGGACAAGAATCCAAACGAGACAGAAATCCTTCAACCCAATCACAGACTGAACCAAGGTTGGGCTGACAATTGAGCACCGAACCCGAGTTCAGGTGCTCTTTACATATCCAAATCTTGGTGCCAAAATCTGGCTTCCAATGAGTGGAGTGGGTCTGAAACATTAAAGGGACTGCACCAGTTAGCCATAGTCCGGAGAATCAGCACATCTAAACCATGGAGGTTGGTATGGTTGGGTTTGTACTGTAACAAGCAGTTTTCTGAAAAGATTTCCTTTGACTTTATAACAGTGTTATGAAAAGCTACTTAAGATATTTCCCTGTACACAATTTGCATAAACACTTCAGCACTGTAATGCTATTGCCCCTGGAATCAAAGTCCAAAGTTCAAATTTATTATTCAAGTATGTATACCACATACAATCTTAAGATTCAATCTTACATTGATGCCTTAACCTGTAAACTTGAGGATTTGCAATGGAGGTTATTTCAAAGGAAGTGACCTGTCTGCATATGATTAGAACTGAGGTGGTTGTTGTAAGGAAACTCCAGAAGTATACGACATTATCAAGCCTATCCTGTACCTGACTGCTTGTTAAGCTGCTGGCATTTAGGGCAGCAATGAAGGTCTTCCATCTCTGGTGGTGTTCAGGGCTTCCATCATTGTGTCAGTAGCTTCATCTCAATTTTCACCACTGTCAGTCATACAAGTCCCAGGTGGAGACTCAGGAATACCATCGCACTCCGATGTAGAATGATTCTTCATTGCTGTTTCCGTAATAATTCTGCTTGACCAGTCAGGGTTGTTAGTCCTGAGCTGAACGCCTGAACCTGTAGAACCAGTGGACCACCCTTGTCTGTCCTCGCCCCTTTGACCAGTTTGATATGGGTGACCCTACCAAGAACAAAAGTATAAAGCCCTGACCCCAGCCAACACAGCTCTCTGAGTCACTGAAGCACGCAAGCCTCCAAACCACGACAAGGCTGTGGTCCTCCTGGAGGACAAAGCCTATCCACGTGGGTAGAAAACACTCAGCTCTGGTAGAGTTGTGGGCTTTTTATCCTTTTATCTCACTTCCCTGTTTTGACAGCTTATATCCAGCTACAGTAAGTTTAAGAAATGCATGGAGATCTTTATCAGGTACCTGAATTAATTAAAAATTAGAAATGATTACAATGATTCTCAAAGCTTTTATTATTTCAGGAATAGTTTAAATACAACCTTATATCTGTTTTGCACTGCATGATGATGCAACAAGTGTACTTTACTGGTTGAGAAGCACTGTGGAAAGTCTTTCTTCTGAGATTGGGAAAGCCTCTGGAATTAGAAGGGTAATTTGGCTCATCAAGTCAAGGCAAGTTCTTTCCCTCAGTTTTCAGAAAGAAAGAAGGATAAGAAGGATATGCCAATAACTTGAGGTAAAGAGAAGAGCGGAGTATAAATGGTAAAGACACATTGGTCCTTAAACTGTAAGTTCTATAGAAGTAAGAACCAGAATCTGGTTTGCTATCATAGACCTATGTCATGAAATGTGGTGTTTTGCAGCTGTAGTACAGTGCAAGACATTAACAATTACAATAGGTCACACTAGATAGATAGATATAGATAGACAGACAAATAGTGGAAAAGAGGAATAACAAGGTAAGTTTTTAAGGGTTCATAAACCATTCCAAAATCTAATGGTGAGGATGACCTTGTTCCTGATACGTTGCATGTGGGTCTTTAGCTTCCTGCACCTCCTCCTGACTGTAGTACTAAGAAGAGCATGTCGACTTTAAAAGCATAAACATGCTGCAAGATTAAGATAATTCGACAACAGTAAACAAGGACATGGAACATCTCAGTGATAGAAAATTAACAAAAAATGTGAGAAATAAGAACTGAAGGTCAGTTTGTACAAGTAGAATGTCCATCACCTTATAAAGTTTAAATTAAATATTATAAGATTAAATATTTTTTCGTGAGATTTTTTAATAGGTGCATTGCAATTTTCAAAATTTAAGCTGCTCAGCAATTGTGCTCTGCTCAGCACAATTATTTAGTATTGGGCTTGACTTGGTGAAGAAGCTAATGAAGGACTGAGAGCCCGAACATATATTGGAAGGAGCCAGGGGAAGACAAGAGAAGTTGTGGCAGAACATATTGCCTCACTCTCACCAGCTTCTTCCTACAGCACTGCTGACAGGTGTCAGGGGCCAGGGGTATGTGGTTGGGTAGAATTTTTTGTTCTGTGCCAAACAATGAACTCAGTGAATTACTTCACAAAGCCTCCTAATGAAATACCATAATAGTTAATCTGCTGGACTAGTAGTCAAAAATTTGTGGCTATTGATTGAGACATACAAGTTTAAGTCCCACATTGGAAGTTAAATCTTGAACAAAAGGCTATTATCCTGATGCATCATCAATAACTCTCGGAGATGTGAGGCGAGATATAGGCTTTTATTGGCTGGAAGAAAGAACAAGCAGCAAGTGACCACCACACAACATCCTGGAGACTGAGCCTGGAGCTGTGCCTCCAATCGCCTTTATACCGGGGTCCGTGGGAGGAGCCACAGTCAGTGGGGGGGGGGGGCATGTCCAGACGGGTATATGTAGTTCACCACGTATCCACAGTGGTCATATAAATCCATATAAATCAACTATATTGTTCTAGAAACAAAGTGCCTCAGATTCTTTCTTCAGGAACAAAATAAAGAACATAAGAAATAAGAGTAGGCCTTCTGGCCCATCAGGCCTTGCCACAATTCAATAAGATCATGACTGATCTGGCTGCTCCTCTGCCTCTGCGGCACCTACCTGCCTTTTCCCCATAACCCTTCATTCCCCTGCTCTGTGCCGTCCTTGCCCAATCTAGCCTACACGAGAGCTCAGATTCAATGCAATTCTTAACTGACCTCTGAAGCAACTTTGGAAGTTCCTCAGCTTAGTGGTCCATGAGAAATGGCTAAGAAACGCTGGGTGAACTAGCAACATTAAGTGAAGTCTTTTTTTTATATAGGTAATTGTCTTTCCTTGCCAAAATCAAGCAGGAAGCTGGAGCTTTCAAACGCTCATAAACTACCGGTCCAACAGAGGACAGAAACTAATTCATACACACCAACCCCACCTTCTGTCGCTCTGTTAACTCATGGTTTCAATTACTGTCAAATATCGAAAGCCGCGGTTTTGAAATGTTAATGCATGCAGACTGATTTACTGTAAAATAGACCTGAGTAATTTTTCTGATTGCTGAAGCATTAAAAGGAAAAGTTTGCAGGAAGATTCACAGTTAGACATTAAAACAGAGGTCATTATTTATGCTTCAGTGCTCCTGTCATGTGCAGCTCTGCGTCAGGAACGTATAGGATAGATATTTACTCCCTCCTCACCAAAATGTGACAGCTGTTGTCGAAGAAATGACCCACACCTGAAATTCTTACGGCATAAATCATAGCAAAGTGCGCGACTGAAAACTGGAACAGCAGAAGGCTTTATCCAATGTCCTGTCGGTTACCACATCCTGAAAGAAATGCAACATAAGAATGTCATTTTAATTCTTCATGGAAGTATTTTCAGCTAGAGTCTCTGAGGGGTTTTGTCAAATGACCCACGTAGTCCCTAATTCCCCATTCACCCATCATAATTCTGAAGCTGCTATTGAAGCCAATAAATATTCTTTGGTAATACCAGGACCCTATTCTGTAATGCCCTAATCAGTCACTCTAACACTTGATCATCCATTACTGTTCCCTAATCATTCTCCTGAATTGTCAATAGTCAATGGTAATCAATTATAATCAAGGCAACTCTGCAATCATTCCCCATGGTTTCCTAGCCATTCAGTGAAATAACCTGCCCTCGTAAACTCCCAATAATAGGAACATTGAAAACCTACAGCACAATACAGGCCCTTCGGCCCAAAAAGCTGTGCTGAACATGTTCTTACCTTAGAAATTACCTCAAATTACCTATAGCCTTCTAATTTTCTGAGCTCCATGTACCTAACCAGAAATCTCTTAAAAGATCCTATCATATCCACCTCCACGACCATCGCCAGCAGCCCATTCCATGCACTCACCACTCTCTGGGTAAGTTTTTTACATCTCTGACATCTCCTCTGTACCTACTTCCAAGCACCTGCACTGTAGATCTCTGATCATCCCACATAGTTAGTAAATTGTTTGTTGTAACAGCCGGGTTGTTCACTGGCGGGGAGAATTGTTTGTTTATACTGATTATTTTTGAGGCTTCTTACAGGTTAAAATAAATGTAAACAGAATGTCCACACTCAACCGTCACCCCCACAACCGAAATTTTGTGTGAGATGATTATTTATATTCTTTTAACATCTTGCATTGCCCCACTGAATTTGGAATATTGTTCATGGTGTTTTCTAATTGGACAATACATCATGCCAATTTTCAAAGGAAAGAGATACATGGCCATTCTACATATTCCCTTGGTTATATTCTCATTATGGGGCCATATAGAGCTCTATTCGGTACATAGTGTTGTGACTGTCAGCAAAACCTACCGGAGTGGCACACAGCTCGTAGTATTGATTCGGTACATGCAAGCTCACGGTATTGGAGTTACTCCGGAGAGAGCAGCTGACCCCACATTACATCACGTGTTTATAGTTTAAAGAACAAAGGTATCAGCAGGACAATTTCGATGATGATGGCTGGTTCTTCAATCAGGACGGAAGAAGAGTCTTCAGGAGCGATGACACGATCATTGGTGTCATCTAACACCTGTCATTTTACTCCTTGTCTATCGCTGTAGGACTTTTCTTTCCGTAGATTTATAGTGAGAATCGGTGCGCAATGACTGCAGCGACCACAAGGCTGTAAGTTGTAAGAGTTTTCCTTCTCCTAAACAGACTGCTGCCAAGGCTAAGGAGTCCCATCTACCCAGATTTGGAATCGGAGCTGTCCTTCTCCTCGGCTAGGAGAATGAATCCAGCCTGCCCGCCCAGCTATACTACCGGGCACTCGGTCACGCCATGGCAATAGCAAACTCAGTAAGCACAGGATGTCATGAGAAGGCATTGCTGTGGGCACGTGTAGGAAAGGCCATATGCGAGTGGTCCTGGTGGAAGACACTTCACCTTCCTTAAGTGAACAGGGTGTCCAGCTCAAGACTCACCCATCCTCACATATGATTTTTCAAATACCTAGATTTTCACACCAACACACCCAAAATGGTGTTAACCTCCGCTGCCTCTGAGCCACATTCATGTATGTGGAGACATCTTAGGTCAATGGGGTGTTTCCTGGTCTGAACAATAACCCTGAAATGCAGTTCCAGGAAGACCATTGTTCTGAGCTGCACTTTAAATTCAATCTACAATCCACATTCACATCTGAAGACTAGTTGCTGTTGAAATTAATATTTGCTCTATTCCATAACCCCAGAATATGCCCTAACACATAGCAATGGATATACAACACATCATGTTAAAGGGAAGCTCAACACCCAGAGCCTGGACTGACACCTTACTCGTTTTGTTTATTGTCTTTATTGTCTATTGTCTTGTTTATTATCTGTTGTAATGCCTGCACAGTTTTGTGCACTTTACGTAGTCATGGGTATGTCTGTAGTCTAGTGTTGTTTTCTTTCTGTGTTGTTTTTTACATAGTTCAGTCTAGTTTTTGCACTGTGTCATGTAACACCATGGTCCTGAAAGACATTGTCTCATTTTTTTCTATGTACTATACCAGCAGTTATGGTCGAAATGACAATAACAGGTGACTTGACTTGTATGTTAACCAAAACTTTCACAGTCACAGGACACAGATGTTCTCAAGACCCAAAGTACACCAGAGAGGCTGAGACAGTAGCCTACAGAATGGTGATGTAAAAGAGTGCCCAGTTTCATTAACTCTCCAGTCTGCACTGATTGTAGATGATGTTTCTCACCACCAGAATAGAACTAAAAGGACTCTCTAGGTATTCAAGGCTTATTGTTTGCTTGTTCCCAGTATAGATAATGAGCAAGTTCCCTTCTTGACCAAGCTGTTTCTTTGCTTATTTGATCATCATTACTGATTCTTAAGTTACATGCTGTTTTCTGCCTGCTGACTGGACTTATTAATCAAATCCAAACAATAAAATGAGACACCTGCGCAAGGAATTAAATAGATTTTGGTACTGTTTCAATATTTGATGAAGCGAGAAAGTAAATAGAATTTCTTGCTGTCATCTGAACCACTGCAAGTTTCTGCATTATTCATTCTTCACACCTAACATTGCCTGGTTCTCACTGCCCAGGTCACAACTTTATTTCAACCTTCATGCTTCATTCCAATGTGAGACACACATCTGCTTTTCCCAAAACTCTAACTCTCCCACTTCCACCTATGTTTACATAGAAATACAACTATGTTCATTAAAGGGGAAGTGGATGGCCACGAATCATGAAATCACAGAAGGGGAACACTATATTTGTACTAACAATCTGCTGGAGCAACTCAACAACATGTGGGGATAAGGACTGCAGACCTTTGGGCCAAAACCCTGTACTAAGATTGGTGTGTGGCTGATTTCTGTGCTGGTCAAACAAGAACTACCCAAACCAAATCCTATCCTTCAACATCAGGTTTCGCCTTGCAGGTCATGGCTATTCAAGTACACTTCAAATACGCATGCGTCCATTTGGACTAACATTACCTTTTGTGTCAACTACTTTTCCCTTTAATCTCCCTTCCAATCTGCCTGCTAATCTTTGGTCACTTTTATTTCCACCTCCGCTAAAGAAAATACAGTGGAACTTTTTAATGCAAATATCTAATCAGCCAATCAGGTGGCAGCAGCTCTATACATAAAAGCATGCAGACATGGTCAGAATGTTCAGTTGTTGTTCAGACTAAGCATCAGAATGGGAGAAGGAAGAAATGTGATCGAAGTGACTTTGATTGTGGAATGATTGTTGGTGCCTGATGGGATGGTTTGAATATCCCGGAAATAGCTGGATTTTCAAGCACAACAGTCTCCAGAGCTGTTTTTTTTTGCTCAGCATGAAAAAACTTTCAATTTCTAGATACATTTACATTTGCATTTCTTCCCCTCACAGATATCAGCTATCGGAACAAGTCCATCAAAATACAGACATCACCACAACATCCTATATAAAAACCCTTAATAGTATAGCAGACAGGTTTACATCTATATACTGCAGAAAAGGTTGCCACGTTTTATGAAAACTATTTGTTTTTGAATGTACCAAACATGTCAAAAAGTCCAAAGGAATGTATTCCATGATTAATTTACTCCAACAAAAAAGTCCAGGGGCCTTATCAGATATGCAACAAAGTAAAATGTTCTTCCTTGCACAAAAAGTCAGGATGTTGAAAAGTTTTTTCTGATGTGCATTAATAATACAACTGCTGGGTAAGCTTGAGAGAAAAGACACTGGGTCCAGTTTAAGCTCCACCTTCAGAATCTTTTCCACTTCAACCGAAGTATCACTCCAGTATGCCTCAAGTTTGGGACAAGTCCAAAAACAGTGGGTGAAAGTTCCAGTATTGACTTTACATTTAGAACACGGTCTCTAGAGTTTACAGGGGATGGTGCAAAATACAAAAAAAAATCCTGTGACCGATAGTTCTGTGGGTGAAAGTGTCTCATTATGAGAGAGGTCAGAGGAGAATGGCCAGACTGGTTCAAGTGGATGGGAAGACGACAGCAACTCAAATAACCATGCATTACAACAGTGGTGTGCAGAAGAGCATCTCTGAATGCACAGCACATCAAAGCTTGAAGTGGATGGGCTACAGCAGCAGAAGACCATGAACATACACTCAATGGCATCTTTATTAGGAACAGGAGGTATCTGATAAAATGATTACTGAGTGCATATAGAATGTCTGTATCATTGAAGAGTTTATGTCAACCCTGGGAAAGAGTTCAGTCTTGAAATTGCCTCCTGTTCTGCTATGTCTTGAGCTGTACACATAAGGATAAAGAGAGGATTTTATTATATTTTTATATATTTTCTTGTCAACCACATCAATACTAATTCAAGTTGCCACCTGTTGATAAAGGTGTAACAAGTTTATCAAATGAGAATCTACACTTGGTCACCTGGTAAAAACTGGAATCAATGTAGATCAGCATGATTTCTTTCTACAGTCTGAAATTTTAAATTCTAAGTCTTTTGTGTTCCCATCATTGCATGGTCAGATTTGCCGCTAGATTTCTATCCTGTCATGAATAGTGCCTCCTCATTGTGACCTTTACTCATTGTTTACGACTTCAAACGAAGTTTCCATGCAATGTCTCAAAAGCTGCTGAGACAATAAACAGCTTTTGATACCTTTGGTGAACTGTTTCAAACAGATAAAGACTTCATTTGTCATTTACAGTATGCAAGAAGAAATGCAAGTGACAGCTTTTACATCACACCTACCATTCAGTTTTGACAGCAGTATCGAATGATTGCTTAGAACTGGAACAGGTGATTGCACTGCTATTGAAACAATTATTTTGGCTTCCCTTTCGCAAACACAATAAAAAATGGAGATAGATTATGCAACGTTTGCCTTCTTTGCCTGCCCAGAATGATCTTAACAACTGGTACATATATACTGCCTCCTGAGTAGGGCAGATCAGAGAATCCATCCCCTTCTGTTTCCTGTACTATGGCTTTACGTTCTGTGTCAAGCAAATAGTTTGGATTTGGATATACGAAATAAATTGAAAACCCTTCCTCTTTATGTTCTATAACTACAGCGGCACATCAAGCTACCAAGCGCACAGGAACAATGAAAGGAGTGCTGGTGCAACGTTGCAAGCCTCAAGTGCAAATGGATGCAGCAAGGTCAAGGAAAGCAAACAGCAAAATCACCACAGACTTCGCAGGTATGAGGTTTACCTTTCACTTTCAGTTTTGCCTGGTGATAACGCCTTCTCATGCATCACTGTAATCATCATGCTTTTCCCTACTTATTGGGAAGAATATTACCTTCAAATAACATGGAACATAGAACAATACAGCACAGGCCCTTCAGCCCACAATGTTGTGCCAACTTTACTCTAAGATTAACCTAATGCTTCCCTTCTACGTAGCCCTCCATTTTTCTATCATTCATGTGCCCAGCTAGAAGTATCTTAAATGTCCCTAATGACATATGACTTTGTCCAATACAAATTGTAAGCTCTGGTCTCCCATCTTCTTCCCGTGATGAAGCAAACTATAATGTGCGCAACGCACTGGTAAAGGTTTCACTGCTAACGTAATGGTCTTTCTGTAGAAGCAGAGTCTGAATTATGGTTAGAGATAACAGGTGCTTTGGAATGTGAGCTGTCCAATCCGGGGAGTGGTTTTTTTGGTGTGAGCTGGGGTCTTTGTACGGAGGGATGGGGGTGAGATGAAGAGAGAAGACGCTGGAGAGAATCAGTCGTAGGATTCGAGCCAGTGAGGGACCATGATTCGATGGAGCTAGGTGCCGGGGTCTACTGAGGATTGGTGAATATGAATTTTGAAAGAGTTGAGCTCTAACTCGTGCACATTTGACTATTTAATTATAATGGGTCCTTTTTGTTTTTTTCTTTCTTTTCTTTACTAACCATTTAGTTAAGATAACATTCATAAATATAATTCTTTTAATCTTTGGCAGTCTGTTGTTTCTTGGCACTGTGTTCTAACAGGGCAGCAGGTTACAAACCGGGGTTTGCAGTGGCAGAGCTGTCGCAATCTCACAGATTTGGTGGGACGGGAGTGTGTATTCCCTAGATTTATGCACTCCAAGGAAACTTGGGGGTTTCATGTGTTTTTGCTTAGGTTAAAGGAAACCCATAAACTGCTAAAGTAAGTATCAATTTTTCTCCCATTTGCTTTCCACCTATTCTCTTTTCTTTCAAATCGTGTCCATAATGTTTTTGTTTCTTTTGCAATAACTTTTAAAATTCTGTAATTCTGCATTCAATCTGAATACACAAGTATCAGTAGAAGAGAAATTGATGCAATCTATTATTCAGCAAGTGGAAACAGAAAAATTAATAATAGGATTGGGTAATGATGCAGGATGTTGTTTCTCCTGGTTGGGTTGTCTAGAACCTCAGACAACAGATTCAAAGCAAGGTGGTACCAATCAGAATAGAGATGAGAAGAAATTTCTTCATCCGCGGAGCTGTGTTTCTTTGGGAATCACTACTCGAGAGGGCTGTTGTGGTTCAGTCACTAATTGCAGGCAGATGATGACAGATAATTAGATCTACAAATATTGAAGGACATGGTGGTAGCTTGGGGAAGTGGTAAATTTCCACCGTGTCCGGCAATAACAGGAAACCTGTGCAGGAGATTTTCTAAAAATGGAACAGCCATTGCAGTGGGATAGTTCTACTCTCTTGACCTCAGAAGCCGGGTCCAGGGTGCAAACAAGCATCACAAACCAGGATCTTTGGGGGTTGCTTTGGATGACTGCGAAGTCTTCTGTGCCTTGTCATGCCCTTTACTCTCCATGGAGCATTGCAAAACCACATTCCTAGCCGTTGGATCTCACTGTAGATGTCATCCACCCACTCCACCAGAACTGACTTTGCATGCTAGGACAGCCATGTCCCTACCTTAACTGGTTATGAGCCCACCGGCTACCCTCACCTGACTTGGCCCACCTGTCGAGGTGGTGTACTGGGGTGTGGCAGCTGTTACTTGCGAACAGCTACAGGTGAGGGCTGAGTGCCCAATGGGGACCAAATGAGGGAGCTGCCCTGGAATGGACACAAAAAGCCCCTTTACCAAAAAAAGCTACCCCTCTCTGAACATCCCGTACACCCTAGAAGCTCAGGGAAATGACTCCCAGGTAAAAGATCATATCTTATTAAATTAGCAGAGCAGAAAGCCTAGTCCTATCTCACATATTCTTACAACATAGTTTGTCACTGTAATTGACTAACTGTGCTGGGCTGCCTCAATTCTTAAGTTCTTATGTTCTTAAATCTTTGCAGTTTCTTACAGATTGTTCACATATATTACCTTATCTACAGTAATATTTTTGTACATAAAATTTAAGGCACATATATATAGCTAAAGTGCCTAAGACTCTTGCACAGGACTGTATTTGTCAATGTGGAGCAGAGAGCCAGATTGTAAATCTGGCAGAAGCAAGAGATGCTGGGAGTAGCGAGGATGGAGCACTGCTGGAGGGAAGGAAGGAGTGCCAGGGGCAGGGAGTGGCGCGGGTGCAGACACGCCCAGACCTGAGACACCAGGCAAGGTCATTAGATTCCAGATGATTGGTTTTATTGATCATTACAGCATGTTTCTCTGATGCTCCCCGCTCCCTCTTCTCCCCCAACCTCCTTTCTCAACCATGATTCCCACTCTTCTCGATCTCTTCCCACTTTCAGTCTCCAATACAGACCCATATCCGAGTCAGGTTTATCATCACTCACATATGTCATGAATTTTTTTGTGTGGCAGCAGTACAGTGCAATGTATAAGATTACAAGAGTACTGTGCAAAGGCCTTAGGCAAGATAGTTTATATATATGTATATATATATGCCTAAGACTTTTGCACAGTACTGTATATGCTGCCTAAAACAGAAGAACATAAGAAATAGGAGCAGGAGTAAGCCATCTGGCCCATCAAACCCACTCCGTAATTCAATAAGATCATGGCTGATCTGGCGACGGACTCATCTCCACCTACCTGCTTTTCCCCCATAACCTTTAATTCCCCTGTGCCCTAATTCATTATGAGATCATTATGCATAAGTGGCCACTTTATTAGGGACACTGGTATGCCTGCTCACTAATGCAAATATCTAATTAGCCAATCAGGTGACAGCAACTCAATGCATGAAAGCATGCAGACATGGTCAAGAGGTTCAGTTGTTGTTCAGACCAAACATCAGAATGGGGCAAGAAAAGTGATCAAGGTGAATTAATTGTGAATTAATACCAACCAGCTGAGTGCCAACTTTGAGCATTTGCTCACTGTTTCCTTGCAAACTGGGAACAACAGCAATAAACAACAAACAAATAAGTGAGTAGGGAGATAAAAGGTATAGAATCTATTGAGTTCTTAATATCCAGTATTGGCTTACAGAAAGCTCATGAGGCCAAATTAATTACAGAAATGATCCACACCAAAACTGCAGGAATAGAATTCGTGTATAGAATAATAATGGCTTGTTCAGGGGGTCCTTTCTTTCTGTGTGAGCAGGGGAGTCTGCCAGTCAGTATATCACTTTAATTTAACAATGCTTTGACTGTGTAATGTGACGAGATCTTACAAAAAAATTGAATTAATGATTTGGTTTGCAAGTATTAACTGCGTCAATGAACCAATTACAGCGATGTTTAACAAAAAGGGGCCTTCGTCGCACAGAAATGTGTACTTTAGACCCTCATTAGGGATGCGGAAGAAGATCAGATAGAAGACTTTAATGAGTCACACAGAATATTAAAGGGCATTCCAATCTGTGATCTTTCAGCTTTTATTAGTTAATACCACAGCTATAATATGTTATATTATGATTAGTTGCCAGAGGTGCATGCAGAAGGCTTGACAAAAATCCCATTAAAATTCTCACTGGGAACATCTGTTCACAACAGTATTCCTAGGAGCTATCAGCATTGTGCATGTAAAAATATCATTACTGCCTGCATATTTAGAGCTTTTTACAGCACGGGGTCGTATTATTCAGCGAGTTGTGCAGTGACAATGCGAACTTACATTCAGTGGCCACTTTATTAGGTACACCTGTACACCTGCACGTTAATGAAAATTCTCTAATGAATCAACCATGTGGCAGCATCTCAATGCATAAAAGCATGCTGACATGTTTAAGAGTTGTTGCTCAGATCAAACATAAGAATGGGGAAGAAATGTGATCTAAGTGACTTTGATTGTGGTGTTGAATTGAATTGAATTGACTTTATTTCTTCCATCCTGCGCATGCATGAGGAGTAAAAATTTCTGCGTTACGCCTCTGTGTAAATGTGCAATGTGCAATTTTTAGTAATTTATAACAAATAGTATGTACAACAGGACAGTCAATATAACATAGAAATACAACTGTACCAGCATGAATTAATCAGTCTGATGGCCTGGTGGAAGACGCTGTCATGGAGCCTGTTTGTTCTAGTGTTCATGCTGAGGTACCGTTTCCCGGATGGTAGCAGCTGGAACAGTTTGTGGTTGGGGTGACTCGGGTCCCCGATGATCCTTCAGGCCCTTTTTACACACCTGTCTCTGTAAATGTCCTGAATAGTGGGAAGTTCACATCTACAGATGCGCTGGGCTGTCCGCACCACTCTGCAGAGTCCTGCAATCGAGGGAAGTACAGTTCCCATACCAAGCAGTTAATAATGCAGCCAGTCAGGATGTTCTCAATTGTGCTCCTGTAGAAAGTTCTTAGGATATGGGGGGCCCATACCAAACCTCTTCAAAGGTCTGAGGTGAAAGAGGCGCTGTTGTGCTTTTTTCACCACATAACTGGTATGTACAGACCACTGGTGCCAGATAGGCTGGTTTGAGTATCTCCTGGGTCTGCTGGGTTTCTCAAGCACAACATTCTCTAGCGTTTACAGAGAGTTATGCAAAAAGCAAAAGAAACACCCAGTAAGCAGCAGTTCTGTGGTGAAAATACCTTGTTAATCAGAGAGGTTAAAGGAGAATGGCCAGACTCAAATAACCACAAGAGTAGTGTGCAGAGAAGCATCTCTGAATGCAGAACATGTTGAGCATTGATGTGTCATGGCTGCAGCAGAAGTACAAACACACCAAAGTGCCCACTGAGTGAATATCTGCTTCCTTCAAATTAATACAAATATATCATGTGCCATCCCCACTTAAGGCCACCTTTGCACTGGAAAAGTGAAGACGGTGTCGTCTTTGCAAACTTCACTTGCGCAGAACACGTGCATGGCGGACGGCCAGGCGTGGCTGTCGGCTCCAGAATGGCCTGGAAAGAAGGAATGGACACACTGAAGTGAGAGTGACAGCTCTTACAACAGGGCAACACTTGACCATGAGCCTCATTAAGCAGTTCACTGGGAATAAAGGGGAAAATCCAATACTGCTGATGCATGGAAAGGTGGTGATGGTGGTTTGATACCAATCATTATAGCCGGGAGTTTGCCAGGTTAATGTTCCCTCCAATAACTCATTAATGCCATACCCTGAACCAAATAATAGGGAGCAGGGCATTTGAAAATGGTTGTATGATATTCCGTTTCATTTGGAACACCTTATCTGGTGAGGAAGTTCGAGCCTACACATGGAGAGGGGATTGCTCCAAAAAGTCCAAGCCCACGGCACTTTGGACAAGCAGACAAATTGAATCTAAACTTGGTTTTATAAGAGGAAGCAGGGGAGTTGTTTTATCACTTGACAGCCTTTCACTAATGGAGTAACACAGGATTCGTTACAATTTGTAATCATCATCATTTTTGAGGATCACTGGTAAGCCCTTTCTCTAAAGAACAGCGGGAGGCTCCTTTGCTTGACATTTCTGGGCTTGTGAAGCCTACCGAGTCAGGACTGAAGTTTGATCTGTCAGAACTCAAACTGGCAGAAGTCGAGCGGTTCATCAGAAAGGCAAGGTCAGGTTCAGTGCTAGGACCTAATGGAGTGCCGTATAAGGTGTTCAAGAAGTGTGAAGAGCTGAGGAAATACTTGTGGAGATTGTTAAAGGTGGTGTGGAGACAAGGTGTTGTCCCTTTGTCATGGAGTGAGGCTGAAGGAGTATACATCCCGAAGGAAGAGGTTTCTATTACATTGAATCAGTTCTGACTAATTTCACTCCTGAATGTAGAGGGGAAGATTATGCTTGGTATTCTAGGAGAAAGAATATCTTCATTTGTGACAGAGAATGGATTGGTAAATACATCTGTGCAGAAGGCAGGAATACCAGGCTTCCTGGGATGCCTTGAACATACTGGTATGATATAGCATACCATCCAGGAGTCGAAAAGGTTGAGATGAAATCTGGCTGTAGTTTGGCTTGATCTTGCAAATGCGTATGGTTCTGTTTCCCATGTCTTGATTGAGGTTGCGATGGAATTCCTATGGATTCCTGCTAAGGTGAGGAACTTTGTTATGCAGTACTACAACGATTTCCGGATGAGGTTTTCCACTCAGCAGTTTACAACTAGGTGGCAGAGCTTGGACATTGGTATCCCAACAGGATGTGCGATTTCACCCATCCTTTTTGTGTTAGCCATGGAGGTCATTGTGAGGGCTGCAGGATCAGTGGGACCAGGTGTCGCACTTGATGGCCGAGGGGAGTTGCCACCAATACGAGCGTTCGTGGATGATCTCACCCTTTTGGGTCCTAGCATGGAGGCAGTGGAAAGTGTACTATCTAGAGGAGCTAATGGATTGGGGAAGAATGAAGTTCAAGACCAAGGAGTCGAGGAGCCCTGTTCTTAGGAGAGGAAAGTTGGTTGACTTCCATTTCACCCTTTGTGGAGAGGAGATTCCATCCATTCAGGACCAACCAGAAAAGAGCGTCGGGCGATGGTACACAGAGGAGCTGAGAGACACCAAGAGGGTTCAAGAGATAGGAGAACAGATCAGCAGAGGTCTGGTGTCTGTTGACAAGTGTGGCTTGCCTGGCAAGTTGAAGTTGTGGTGCTTGCAGTAAGGACTGATGCCATGGATAATGTGGCCACTAACTGTCTATGAAGTGGCAATGTCCCACGTTGAGGAAGATGGAATGGAAGATCAACAAGTATGTGAAGAAGTGGCTTGGAGAACCGAGCAGCCTCACTGATGTTGCAATCCACGGTAGCCAGACAAAGCTTACCTTCCCAGTGCAATCCCTTGTTGAAGAGGTCAAGATAGCCAAGGTAGGATGATTCTTGATGCTTCGAGACTCAAAAGACCCTGTCATCAAGAAACCCCAGCCAGATGTGAGATCAGGCAGGAAGTGGTCGACCCATGTAACAGTGGATGAGGCAGAGTCTAGATTGAAGCACAAGGAGATGGTTGGGGCTTCCCAGCTGGGCCGCCAGGGACTTGAATGGACAACCCACAAGTGGTGGTCATCTTCTACAGGTAAGGAACGTCATGAGCTTGTAACGCATGAAATACAAAAGGTGGAAGAGGAGAAGAAGTTAGCTAAAGCAACTGGCCTGACCAAACAAGGGGCTTGGACCTGGTGGGAAAGTGTTGAACAATGACATCTATCTTGCAATGTCCTCTGGCAGATGGAACTGCTCTGCATTTCTTTTCTATACAGAGCAGTGTACGACCTGCTCCCAACACCTGCAAAACCTCAGCACCTGGTATGAAGATAAGACAGACAGGTGTGCTGCTTGTGGTGAGAAGGGAACACTTCAACATATTTTGAGTGCTTTCAGAGTCAATCTTTCCTGCGGCATGTACTCTTGGAGACATAACAACGTTCTCAAAGTTGTAAAAGAAGCGGTTGAGCAGAGAGTACTGCAGCACAACTTACCTCATGCCCCGTGCTGCACAGGACATCGCATATCATTTGTGAAAGAAAGCTCCAAGTCAAGGGTGTACAGCGCAGGCCCACGATCAAGCATACTTTCTTCAGCCAATGATTGGTGTATCAAGGCCGACCTGGATGGGAAAGGCAAATAGTTTTCACCACATTGTGTCGGGATATAATCGTATGATCTGACACCAGTAGAGAAGTGGTTATTGGCGAACTCACAGTCCCCTGGGAAGACAACATCGATGAAGCCCATGAGCACAAGTTAACCAAGTATGCAGAATTAAGACCAGAGTGCAGAGACAGAGGTGGAAGGTCTCATGCTATCCATTCGAAGTAGGATGCCGTGGCTTTATTGTGTTCACTTTCCAGAAGTGGCTGCGTGACCTTGGCTTCACTAGAGGAGAGATCAAGTCAACCAGCAGGGCTGCAGCTGAGGCAACGGAGATACGATCATCATGGGTGCGGACTAAGTACGTCCAGAGGGGCAGATAGTCGGACAGTGTATCCATCTTTTGTAAACTCTTCAGTAGCTGCATAGACACCTGAAGAGTGGACAATCTGTTGGATGGAAGCGACCAACAACTCTGATTGAGGCAGATGCCAAGTTGTTAAGCTCATCAGTGGGAGGTGGTGCTTTAGCACTGCTGGCCCACCACCTCGAGGGAGTCTTGATCATAGCGGGCCAAAACTCCTGAAGACAGGTGGCAGATCAACTGATGATCCTACTGATGATAGCACAGGACAGTTAACATCTTAGTCCAAGTGTATTTTCAATTCTTGGATGTTTATCATCCAATAAGAGATATGATTAGTAAATATGCAGATGACATGAAAAACAGTTAATGTACAAACAATGCTGAAGATGTCTGTAGCCTACAGGATGATATTGACCAGTTAGTAAGCTGTCAGAGCAATGGCAGATAGAATTTAATCCTACTGAGGTTCAATAGGTACATTTAATGTCAGAGAAATGTATACACTATACATCCTGAAATTCTTTTCCTTCACAAACATCCACGAAGACAGAGGAGTGCCCCAAAGAATGAATGACATTTAAACGTTAGAACCCCAAAGGCCCCCCCCAAGTTCCCCCTCCCACGCACAAGCAGTAACAAGGCAATGGCCCGCCACCAGCAAAAAAAGCATCGGCACCCCCCACCAAGCATTCAAACATGCAGCAAAGCATCAGTAAAGACACAGACTTGCAGAACCCCAAAGACTACTCGTTCACCCGGTAATTCAACGTACCACAGGCTCTCTCTCTCTCTCTCTCTCCTTAGTAAGGGAAAAAGTGGTGTCCCCATTTCACTGTGTGTGAGTGCTGACCATTGGGCAGACTATGTCACAATGAATCATAGCATTCCAGGAAAAATTAAAGGAACACCAAGAGAAAAACTTTGTGTTCGTTGGGGAAACATGCAGACTCCATACAGACGAAGCCTGAACTCAAAATTGAACTGCAGTTGCTAGAACTAATGAGACAGCAGCTCTCTGAACTGTGCCACTTCCAAAGGCATACAGTATCCTTCCTTATATTTTGCTTGAGCTGATCATGGTACATTAGCATGGAGAGAGAAGCTGAAGTGAACGATTCATCACAATGATACAAGGGTTTAAAGAATTCATTTATATGACAGCTTGCACAAAGTTGAAAGCCAAAGTATAGACGGGATCTACTTGAGGTGTCATATAATGGGACAGATATGGTGAAAGTATATTCTCAGGAAAGTTTAGTCTCAACATAGCATTAGAGTAGGCTGTCCAGGAGTGAAACTTATAAACATTTTGTACGCAAAAATGGTGGAAATTGAACACACAAGTCACTTTAAAAACAGTGGCTGCTAGGTTGAATATTTATCTGGGGAGTAAGGTTGATGGAATTTTGCCCAGCAACAGTGTTGGGGGGGGGGGGGATGAAACACAAAGAGGTGAATGGAGTTGAAGTACATATCAGACATGAAGTAATTTCATGGTTGAATAAGTTCAAATGGATGAATAACCTCCTGCTTTATCACTGCATAACTTCCACGGTGGGAAAATGCTGGGCTATAGTTCTCTAAATAACAAAATCTTCCTTCAGAAAAACACAACTTAAAGGAAATTTGTTCTGTAACATTTATCTTTTGTGAAATTATTTTGCAACTCAATTCCTTTTATTGTCTGCTTTACGGTAGCCTAAATTAGATGTCCCAGTCTGGACATGTTATTTACAGGTCCATAAATTAAATCATGGTTGACCAAAATACAGCTACAGAAACTTTCAGAGAAACCTTCCATGAAAGTCATTTTATGGGGACATAACTAAAATTTCCTTTGGTTTTGGGGATGAAAATGTATAGCAGCAAATTAAGTAAGCAGTTATTAATACAGCTTTAAAAGGGATTAGTTTTATTTGTCAGATGTGCATTAGAATATCAAAACACACAGTGAAATGCTTTGTTTGCGTCAACAACTAACACCATGCAAGGATGTGCTGGGGGTAGCCCGCAAGCACTGCCATGCTTCTGGAGGCTAAATAGCATGCCCACATTTTACGACCCTTACTCCTACATGTACATCTTCGGGAAGGGGGAGGAAACCAAAGCACCCGGAGTGTTCACAGGGAGAATGTACAATCTCCTTACAGACGTTGAACCTGATCACAGATCGCTGGTGCTGTGTTGACTGCTAAGCTACCATTCCACCCCTTTGTCTAAAAGCAGTCATGCAGTTAGAGCAAAGGCAGCCAACCTGGGGCCCACGGACCACGCGGTTAAAGGTAAGGCTCGTTGGCATAAAGCAGATTGGGAACCCCTGAGTTACAGCACTCATCAATTATTTGACAGTAGAGCTGACAGTGGATGAAAAATACGCCATTTGTCGAAATTCTGGCCTGAAATGTCAACTGTACTCTTTTCCATAAATGCTGCCTGGCCTGCTGAGTTCATCCAGCATTTTGTGCGTGTTGCTTTGATTTCCAGCATCTGCAGATTTTTTCTTGTTTGCTCTTTCATTAGGATGATCTTTTGACCTAATATTTTCATGGCTGAAGAGAAAGCTATTCAAAATCCCATAAAAATTAATACACTTTTAATGAGGGCTGTGAATAGGCTGGTGTTGCTGGGGATGGGTTTTGGTTGATGAAGGTAATGAGGAGATGAAGTTTAGCAAGTTCATGGAAAACCACTACAAAACTCATCTTAAACAAATTGAACTTGCAGACATGCCAAAACATGTTCACTCCATAATGTTAACGGGACTAAGTAAACAACTACTGATATGGGTTTAAAAAATCTTAGCTGTTCTTCTCACACGTACATTAAAACAAACAGCGAAATGCATAGTTTGTGTTAATGACCAACACAAGGATGTGCTGGGGGCAGCTTGCAAGTGTTTCATTGGTTCCGGCAACATTAAAGCAGCAGTTGTTAGATCCTTGATTAGTAAGGGTGTCAAAGGTTATGGGGAGAAGGCAGAAGAATGGGGTTGAGAGGGGTAGTTAATCATCCATTATGGAATGGTAGAGCAGATTCAATGAGCCAAATGGCCTATTTCTGCTTCTGTATGTTACAGTCTAACGCCCGCAGTGTCCCACAGCAAATTTTAATTCCTGCATTATAACTAATTGGCATTCTTGCCCTATTTTCCCAGTAATAATCACAGTCCATGGTCTTAAGTTGAAAAGGGGACATTCAAACATAATCTGAAGCTGAGTGGAGATCTGACAGAGATCTGCCGAAGAAAGACATAGATAGGGTGGACAGCCAGTACCTGCCAAGGTCGAAGTGCCTAATACCAGAGGGCATGCACTTAAAGGTGAGGGGAGGTAAGTTCAAAGGAGATGGGTGAGGTGGTTTTTTTACACAGAGAGTGGTGTGTGCCTGGAATGCTCTGCCTGGGGTGGTGGTAGGGGCAGACACATGAGGTATTTTGTAAGAGATGTTTGGATAGGCACTTGAATGTGAGAGAAATGGAGGGATATGAACATGTGCAGGCTGAAGGAGTTACTTTAGTTCACCATTTGATTAGTAGTTTAATTGGTTTGGCATAACATTGTCAACCAAAAGGCCTGTTCTATTGTCTATATACTGTGCTTAAACATATTTTCAATCTGTAGGATTGTTGTTTGAGAGTATGAATGGTGTTGAAAGTTAAATCTAAACATATATTAAACTTCATCAGCTCACTGAACGATACGTTTGGAAGGAAGCCATTCTGCCTATTGAATTGCTTCCAACAATCCAGCTGGTCCCATTTCCCTGTCCTTCCCTGTGGCCTCTTTCAAGCTTTTATCCACGGCCTTCCTGGCACACTACAACAACATAATGTGCTGGCGTTCCTGTTGTGTATTGAATATTTCAATAATATTGGAGTAATCTTGTATATATTGGTTGATTAAACATTCTTCTTGTTTAAATAATTTAGAGTTATATGTAAGAATACGTTAATTGTGTACATCATCACATTACATGATATACGTGCACCTCCCTTTAAGTAAAGAGGGTTACACATGCATTTCAGAGTCCTGTATCATCCTTGAATCAGTTTAATGTTTTGAAGTTACAAAACATAACAGTTCCCCTTGCCATTCTCTGTAAGACTGTATCCTCCGACAGAAATCCTCCATTCTTTTCTTCACACTTAGTAAAGCATTGCTGTTTATGACACCTCCACAAATTTCCTTTTCCCAGCTCCCAGGAGAATAACATCGATTTCTTCAGTCTCCTCATGCAATCAGTCCTTCATCACAAAATTTCATCCCCCCTGTGGCATGAGCTGCCCTGACGGGAAAAGAATATCACTTTCCTTTCATCAATGCTTGTTCAAGCTCCTGAAATTCCTTAACACTGCAGTTGTTGCAGTGAATTAAATATCCATCCATTAATCCAGGTGTCCATTGGATGAGAATCAAACTTGTGCAGATATAGTAACTTGCAGTATATCTAAAATGTAAATGGTGGAAGAAATATTTAATGTTGTGTTCCTTTGGTTTATTAGTTCCAATGTTGAGACTTCAGAAATATCTGTTCAAATTCTGGCATAAAAATGCATAATATTTAAGTTTAGATATTAAGTTTTATTGCCAAAAATGATGATGATGCAAAGTCTTTTCAGTTGAGATTTTATATTGAATAATGTCAGGAAGCATTCAAACCCTGTCCTCAACAGTTTGTTGAAAGCAAGGAGATGTATGTGGCATGGAAGTGTATATGTTGAGCAGAGGCTTTTAAGAAGAGACTGATTACATAGCTGATTCACTGGGGTTGTACTGTACACTCAGTGGCCATTTTATTAGGTACACTGGCTCATTAATGCAAATATCTAAGCAGCCAATCATGTGGCAGTAACTCAATGCATTAAAGCATGTAAACATAGTCAAAATGTCTAGGTGTTGTTCAGACCAAACATCAGAATGGGGAAGGAATGTGATCTAAGTGGCTTTGACCGTAGAATGACAGGGTGCCAGACAGGGTGGTTTGAGTATCTCAGACTCTGCTGATCTCCTGGGATTTTCATGCACAACAGTCTCTGCAGAAACAATAAAAGCATGCTGTGAGTGACAGTTCTGTGGGTGAAAACGGCTTGTTAATGAGAGAGGTCAGAGGAGACTGGCCAGACTGGTTCAAGCTGACAGGAAGGTGACAGTAACTCAAATAACCACACGTTACAACAGTGGTGTGCAGGAAAGCATCTCTGAATGCACAGCAAGTGGAAGTGGATGAGTGTCAGACTATACCATCACACGGCCTGCAGTGCAAAGAGTAGAACGTAAAGAACAGAAAATAATAAAAATCTCACAGGAAGAGTAATCAGTTCCTTGATGGTAACCAAGTCAAGTCAAGTCACTTTTTATTGTCATTTCAACCATAACTGCTATGTACAGTACATAGTAAAAACGAGACATTTTTCAGGACCATGGTGTTACATGACACAGTACAAAATCTAGACTGAACTACGTAAAAAACAACACAGAAAAAAACTACCCTAGACCACAGACCTACCCATGACTGCATAAAGTGCACAAAACAGTGCAGTCATTACAATAAATAATAAACAAGACAATAGGGCAAGGTGTCAGTCCAGGCTCTGGGTATTGAGGAGTCTGATAGCTTGGGGGAAGAAACTGTTACATAGTCCGGTCGTGAGAGCCCGAATGCTTCGGTTCCTTTTCCCAGACGGCAGGAGGGGTTTGTATGAGGGGTGTGTGGGGTCCTTCATAATGCTGTTTGCTTTGCGGATGCAATGTGTAGTGTAATGTAAAGGGGTTATGTCACTGGTTTGTCACTGTAGTCTGCACATCTGATTTGGTTGCCCTATAACATCAGCCTAACCTTAATGTCTATCGATACACTTGATTTACTTCTTTAGGTAACTCTGAGCATAATAATTCTTCTCTTTTTGTTCAGTCTGCTAACCCTTGGGACTGCATAATCACCTTAAGGTCAGAGGGCAGCAACAAATTTGAGTGGTTCAGTCAAAATCAGAAGTTTCAAGCCCCCCTCCCGCACCTTAAGATTTGGAACAATGGTTTTGATTGGCACTCCATTATCGTGTTGAGGCACAGTGCAGTTGTGTTGGAGATTCTGTCTTTGAGATGAGATGTTAAACTGATGCATGGGACTGTTAAATAACTGAGCCCTTTCCCATGGATATTGAACTGGAGAGTTGCCTTTAGAATTCAGACGCCAGTAAGAGATAATTGGTAGATCTGGTATTAGAGATACAGTATACTAACAGACCTTCCTGGCCCAACGAGATCACGCTTCCCTGTTCCACGTGACCAATTACCCTATATCTTTGGAATGTGAGAGGACTCCAGAGGAAACCCACCTGATCATGGGGAGAATGCGGAAACTCCTTACAAACAGTGGCGTGAATCGAACCCAGGTCCCTGGAGTCACACTAACTGCTTGACTACCATGTCGTGCAAGCGATTATGCCTCAATGGTATCATTATTCACAGTTACAGAGACATTTTGACCCATTGTTCCTGTGTTGCTCCTGGACCTCCTGTTATGCAGAGGTGCTTTGATATGTACATATCTAAGAATATACATGACACTATATACAACCCTGAGATTCATTTTCCTGCAGGCATACTCAATAACCATAACAGAATCAATGAAAGACTGTGCCAACTGGGTGTACAACCAGTGTGCAAAAGCCAATAAACAGTGCAACCACAAAAAGAAGAAATAACAATAATAAATAAATATATAAGCAATAAATATCGTGAACATGAAATGAAATGAAATGCAGTCCCATGTAGCTTTCTCTGTGTTGTTTTTTTTTATGAGTAGTTCAGTCTAGTTTTTGTACTGTGTCGTGTAACACCAGGGTCCTGAAAAATGTTGTCTCATTTTTACTATGTACTGTACCAGCAGTTATGGTCAAAATGACAGTAAAAGTGACTTGACTTGACTTGACTTGAAGATTCCTTGAAAGTGTGTCCACAGTTTAGTGATGGAGCAAGTTAAGTTACCCCGTCTGGTTCAGGAGCCTGATGATTTAAAGGTAATAACTGTCCCTGAATCTGGTGGAGTGAATCCTCAGGCTCCAGTGCCTTCTTCCTGATGGTAGCAGCGAGAAGAAATCATAGCCCGGGTGGTGGGGGTCCTTGATGATGGATGCTGCTTTCCTGTCCCATTGCTCCGTGTAGATGTGCTCATTGATGGGGAGGGTTTTATCCATGATGGACTGCCATATCCAGAACCTTTGGTAGGATTTTCCATTCAAGGGCGTCAGTGGTCCCATACCAGGCTGTAATGCAGCCAGTCCATATACTGTCCTCCACACATCTATACAAGTTTATTGAAGTGTTAAATGCCATATAACGTCTTCTCAAATTCCTAAGGAAGAAGAAGTGCTGTTTTACTTTCTTCATAATTGCACTTACATGCTGGTCCCAGGGCAGATCCTTTGAAATGATAATATCAAGGAATTTAAAGTTGCTGATCCTCTGACTTCCCAGTGAGGACTGGCTCACGGACTCCTAGTTTCCTCCTCCTGACATCAAAAATCTGCTCCTTGGTCTTGCTGACATTGATAAGAGTTGCTCAGCCAAATTTTCAATCTCCCTCCTATATGCTGACTCGTCACCACCTTTGATTTGGCCTACAGCAGTTGTGTCATCAGCAAACTTGAATATGGCATTGGAGCTGTGCTTAGTCACACAGTCATGGTGTAAAGCGAGTAGAGTGGGGGTCAAAGCACACAGCCTTGTGGTGCTCCTGTGCTGATGGAAATTGTGGAGGAGATTTTGCTGCCAACTCAGACTGACTGGGGTCTGTAAGTAAGGAAGTTGGGGATCCAATTGCACAAGAGGGTATTGAGGCCATATTGAGAACATAGCCTTAGGGTTCGGCGGAGTAAGTTTAGGACAGAGATGAGGAGGAACTGCTTTTCCCAGAGGGTGGTGAATCTGTGGAATTCTCTGCCCAATGAAGCAGTGGTGGCTTCCTCAGTAAATATATTTGACAAAGTTGGACAGAGTTTTGCATAGTAGGATAATTAAGGATTTTGGGGAATAGGCCGATAGGTGGAGATGAGTCCAAGGCCAGATCAGCCATGATCTTATTGAATAGTAGAGCAGGCTTGATGGGCCAAATGGCCACTCCGGCTCCTTTTTTTAATGTTCTTATGCCATAGTCCAATTAATTGGATCTCCCGACCAATTAACCTACCAACCAGTATGTCTTTTGGACTGTGGGAGGAAACTGGAGAACCTGGAGGAAACCCACACGGTCACGGAGAGAACATACAAACTCCTTACAGGCAGTGCTGGGAATGCTGTGTAAAGAAGGCCTCATTCTTTTGCTCTGGAGCCCCCCTTCCTGCTTCACTTCCAGCCACTCCAATGAACCTTCAACCGCTTAAAAGTGCCATACCTGCTGGATTGGGAGTTGAGTCCGCCAAGTCCTTAAGAAGATCATGAACTCTGTAGCTCATCGAGTCAATTTAAAAGTATATTGCTTAAAGGGAAATTATATGCTGCAGATTGCAGTGGGAGTAATTCAAAAAAGGTATATTTAGAACTATTGTGCGTAGCCCACAGAGTGTCATTGTGGTTCACTGGTGCCATCTCGCTTTGTGGGGATGGTATCACGGTAACCTTCTGTTATCATCCCAACAATAGGAATTACATCAGACTTGGTCCTGGGGAACTGCCTTGGTCAGTAATGTATTAAAATTTGGCTAGGTAGAGGATGCCCAATAACAGGTGAGTTTAAGAACCACATAGATTAATTCCTCATCATGATTTGCATGTTTACTGAGCAGGGGAAGGATGTTGTTCTCTTTGAGAGATTCTCTGAGGGAACTCCGTTCATCCCTACAAACAGCAGCAGGAAGGACCCAATCAGAGCTCTGAAGGGTTGCAACTCAGCCAATATCAATGTTACAGGAAAATCAGAAATACTGCAGACACTGGAAATCTGAGATAAAAGAAATTGGAAACCTCCAAACATCTGTGGAGAGAGAATCAGAGTTAATGGTTCAGATCAAACACCTTTCATCAGAACTAGGATCGAAATTTAAAACTAACATGATAAGTACCATTTTCCAGTTTTGTTCACTGTTAATGTGCTCTGACACAGAAACACTCTTTGTATTTGTGCACTGAAAAATAAGTATGTGCATGAGCTCAAATTTCTAGCACATATTATGAGGTAAATCTAACTCATGAAATGCATTCGAGATTATCCCCTCAAACAGACTCACTCCCAACGCCTATCTCCATAGAGTGTTTTGTTGTATGTATGCTGTTCCTGATGACCAGTACTTGCGCACGAGTTTAATCTTGGTGACCAAAGACAAATTTTTCTCCTGCACTTATTCTTACCATTCACAGATATGGTACTTCAAAAGGAGAACTCTAGTCAAACTGATTGTCAGGTGATGGAGTAACACATTGTACATGAATAGGGACTCCCTGATGGGAGTAGAAGCCTAAGATCTACTCTGTTTATGCTGCATCCAGCATACTATACATGGCACACTGCACACTGCGGTACCACACCACACAGTGCATCACACACTAAACACCACACTATGAACACGGCATACTCCCCAATACAAACCCACACTGCACACCACACACTGCGGTACCACACCGCACAGTGCATCACACACTAAACACCACACTATGAACACGGCATACTCCGCAATACAAACCCACACTGCACACCGCACAGTGCATCACACACTAAACACCACACTATGAACACGGCATACTCCGCAATACAAACCCACACTGCACACCACACACTGCGGTACCACACCACACAGTGCATCACACACTAAACACCACACTATGAACACTGCGTATTCTGCAATACACACTCACACTGCACACCACACCACACACTGCATTTGAGGAGATATCTAGCAGGCTCTAATTCTATGTCAATTAAATGACCTCTTCAAAAGGTCACACAAGTCAGTGCTTCAAGCGAGTCTTACAAATATATGGATGACTCTCCTGCTGGGAGGCGTCCGCTTCTGACCAGACCATTTTTCTTTCATTTCCTTGGGTCTGACCTCCTCGGATTGCCCTTTTAAATGAGTATTGGAGAATTAATTTGGGTTTGGTTTGGAGCAGAAGCAATCAGGCTAATCTCCAGCTCACTTTTTATCTGCCTGATTGTTTAATTAAATGGTCATTTTCTGTTCTGCAGTTTTTTGACATTTTGCAGGTGCCTATTATCACGATGGAATGTGTTCTCTATGTGCACTTCTTCATAAGCCACAGGCAGAATCTATTCTTGGAATTGTCCTGATGGCATGCAACTTGTGCTGACAACGTTTCTTAGTTATATTTTCCTTATTACCTTAATATAAATAAGGAATCCAACTATACTCTGTTCTGTTTTGTGCCAACTGTCATATCAGAATCAGGTTTAATATCACTGGCATATGTCATGAAATTTGTTCTTTTGCAGCAACAGCACATTGAAATGCATAAGAATAAAAAGCTATAAATTACAATAAGAAGTATATATAATAAAATTAAATTAAATATGTAGTGTAAAAAGAGAGAGAAAATACTGAGGTAGTGTTCTTGGGTTCATTGTCCATTTTGATCTGAAGGTATTAGGGAAAGACACCAGAGTGAATCTGCAGATGCTGGAAATAAATAAAAACACAAAATGCTGGCAGAACTCAGCAGGCCAGACAGCATCTATGGGAGGAGGTAGTGACGACGTTTCGGGCCGAAACCCTTCATCAGGAGTGAAGTAACATGGGATGGTGGAGAGGGGATAAGAAGTGGGGGGAGGGATGAAGTAGAGAGCTGGGAAGTGATAGGCTGGAGGAAATGGACTAGGGGGAAGGTGGAGAATTATGGGAAATAAAAGAGAAAGAAAGGTAGGGCTGGGGGTAGATTATAGTGAGGGGGGAAAAAGAGAGAGAAAGAGAACCAGACTAAAATAATAGATAGGGATGGGGGTAAGGGGGGGCAGGGGTATCAACGGAGGTCAGTGAGTTGGATGTTCATGCCGGCAGGAAGGAGGCTACCTAGGCGGGAGATAAGGTATTGCTTCATCGACCTGCGTGCGGCCTCATCTTGACGGTAGAGGAAGCCATGGACAGACATGTCAGAGTGGGAGTGGTCTGTGGTACTTTGGGGAGACCCGCCGCAGACTGGGAGACCGTTTCGCTGAACACCGGCGCTCAGTCCTCCGGCAGTGGCGGGATCTCCCTGTGGCCACACACTTCAATTCCACAGACCACTCCCACTCTGTCAATGGACAATGGAGCAATACCTTATCTCCCACCTAGGTAGCCTCCTTCCTGCCGGCATGAACATCCAACTCACAGACCTCCGTTGATACCCCTGCCCCCCCCCCCCTTACCCCCATCCCTATCTATAATTTTAGTCTGGTTCTCTTTCTCTCTCTCTTTTATCCCCCCTCACTATAATCTCCCCCCAGCCCTACCTTTCTTTCTCTTTTATTTCCCATAATTCTCCACCTTCCCCCTAGCCCATTTCCTCCAGCCTATCACTTCCCAGCTCTCTACTTCATCCCTCCCCCCACTTCTTATCCCCCCTCGACCATCCCATGTTACTTCACTCCTGATGAAGGGTTTCGGCCCGAAACATCGTCACTACCTCCTCCCATAGATGCCGTCTGGCCTGCTGAGTTCTGCCAGCATTTTGTGTTTTTATGTAGTAGGGAAAAAGCTGTTCCTGAAATGTTGAACGTGTGTCAGCAGGCTCCTATACCTCCTACCTGATGGTTTCATTGAGAAGGGGCATGTACTAGAAGATGGGAGTCCTTAATGATGGATGCTGTGCCCACTTTGCAGGATGTGGGCTGCGTTGATAAGCTCATCATCTTGCCCGCTGGGAAGATGATGGTGTGCTGCCTTCCTGAGCTGCCGCAGTCCTTTTTGTGATGGTCCTCTCTCCATAAGATAAGAACAACCAACAGCAGCACCGGCAGAGGTGAAGGAACAGTGATGTACTGCCAAGACAGGGTGATGAGTAGCTGAAAACCTTTCTCTCATTACAGCAGAGGTTGACATCTTTCCTGGAGGCACGTTACCAGAACTGCACACAGCACTCTAAATTCAGCTTTACCAGCATCTTGTACAACTTCAGCTTAACATCCCAACTCCTGTAGTCAATGCCCTGATTTAGAATCAGAATCAGGTTTATTATCACCGGCATGTGTCGTGAAATTTGTTAAATCTGCGATGTACTAAAAAGCAATGTACTAAAACTTTCTTAATTATCAATGCCAATTTTAAGGGATTGCACATCTGTACTTCAGAGCCTGACCATGCATTTTGAAAGTCCTGCCAAAGCGCAACACATCACACTTGTCTGCATGAAATACCGTCTTGCCATTTTTCCAGCTGGTCCAGATCCTGCTGCAAGCTTTGGTAGCCATCCTCACTGTCCACTCATCACCAATCATAGTGTCATTTGCAAAGTTGCTGGTCCAGTTTACCACGTTATCACTGAAATCATTAACACAAATGATAAGCAACAGATCCAGCATCGAACGCTGCAACGCAGCACAACTCACAGACCTCCTGTCAGAGAGACAACCATCATCTACCACTCTCTGACTCTATCGTAGAGCCAATGTGGAATCCAATCGGTTGATCTGAGTTTGCATTACTTCAAACTTGTTACAACACCTAGGCAATTGAACTGTTTAACAATGAAGTCAAACTCACTTAAGAGACTTTCTATGTGGTCCCCCAAAGGAAACTCTACAGAGGCGTCTACTTGTCTGTAGGCCTTTAAACTTAGTCAGGAATTAAAATGACTGTTTGGGAAGCAGCAAATCTGGGCTTATATCCTGCTAATGTCTCCGATTTTATTTTGACAGATCTTGTAATTCAGCTCACTCTCCTCCTCCTCCATCAAAAAGGAGGAAAAAGAAGAAGAAATCGGAGCAGAAGCGAAGGCGGTGAGTATTTATGTCGCTGGCAGTGCTTTTTAACCGAACACTGTAAGGGGCAGGATTCTCTGCACAGTTGATACTCTGTCTATCCATTGTCTTAAATATAGCCGGGTGGAATATACTGAGGAGAGACACCCAGTGTACTGCTTTCGTGTAAAGCTTCTGCACCATACGCTGTCTGCATCCTGGGCAACACCATACCTCATCACAACACTGCTGGAACTTTGTCTACGTCCCATCACAACACGATCTACACCCTAAGCAAAACATACTGCCTCCACCATACAGACCACCTCTGGCCATATTTTCATTCCCCCAATTAAATTGGAGGAATTTTAGGATCAACGTATAAATCCAGGGGGACGTCACGTGATGACGTAGGATCGAGACACTGGAACCCAGCTCTCCCGTAAAAAATCAATAAATTAATGTCTAAATGAAGAAAAGTTAGTCAATACTTTCTAAAAAGTTACTTATAAACTACTCTGGATTGTTTCAAGTTATGCCTCACAAACAGAAGATGAAGAAAACTACTACCGTGAAGGCAACGCAAGTTGGAACAGAATCAAGGCCCACTTCTGCCAAAGAACCGCGGGCTCAGGTACATGATACCGCTGGCGATACAGAACAGGAAACTGCGGCAACATCGACCATTTCTAAAGGAAAAGATCAACGAAAACTGCGCAAATAGGAGCAACCAGAACTACAAATCCCAGTTACGACTGAAACTGAAAGTGAAAGTGAATCTGAGAGAGAGTCAGATTCTCTGGAAAAACCAGATGAAAATAGAGGCAAAAGTCTTTCTGGAAATATGGAAAAGACTTTGATGCAAATAATGCGTAAATTAGAAAAAATAAACGCATTAAAAGTAATCAAAAGAAAAATGACAAATATGGAGATGATGTTTGATAAAATGACAAAAAGACAGGAAAAATGGAAAAGAGAATTATAGATTTGGAAACTACAATGGAAGACATAGTTGAAAGAATGAATAAAATGGAAAATGATACTACTGCCTGGACATCAGAAAGAAAACAATTTATGGAAAAAATTGATAAGCTTGAAAATTTTAGTAGATGAAACAATATTAAAATTGTTGGACTTAAAGAAGATGTAGAAGGAGAAGATCCAATAATTTTTTTTTAAAAATGGATCCCTGAAAAATTGCAAATGGAAGAAGATACTCTAATTGAGATCGAAAGGGCTCATAGAGCCTTAGGGCCAAGATCTCAAGCTGATCAAAATCCACAATCAATTTTGATAAGATGCTTAAGATACCAAGATAAAGAAAAGATCTTAAAGGCGGCTGCCCAATGTGCCAAAAAGAGAAACGGGCCATTGATGATAGCAGGGAAGGCAGTTATTTTTTATCCTGATATAAGTTATAACCTTTTGAAGAGAAAGAAGGAATTTAACCCAGCGAAAAATGTCTTATGGGAAAAGGGTTATAAATTTATAATGCCTCACCCAGCAATGCTGATAATTTTTTTGGAGGAGGGAAAAAGAAGATTTTTTAATGATTATCGAGAAGTGGAGGAGTTTGCACAAAAACTTCCATCTATTCGCTAATTATACATAGAGACTTCCAAGCGTGATGGATTAAAGATGAAGATAGAGACAGTGAATGGAAGTGATGGACATTTAAGGATGATACAGGGGAGAAAAGCAAAATTTCAGAAATAATAATTGAGAATAGTATTTTTTTTCTTCTTTTATATATATACTTTTCTATGTTGCAGGGGGGCTGGGGAGTTTTGGATCGGTTACTGCGGGATTCACGTGTGTAATCAAGGTGATTGCCATGACCCGTACAACGGAGGGGGGTAATGTTGTGTTCCTTTTTTTTCACAACATCAGTAGGGGGGTATTTTGTTGTTTTTTTTTCTTTATACTCTATTTTCCTTCTATCTTTCTGCCTGGATGATTGGTGGGGACACACATAGCAACATGGAGAATTTTAAAAAGATTTCCCAAGATACCACGAAAGCTGAAAGATTAGGTATTATTATAGCTTGGAGTAACATAATTAAAAATAATGACTAATTTACTGAATTTTTTAAGTTTTAATGTTAATGGGCTTAATGGACCGGTAAAAAGAAAAAGAGCAATAGCCAAAAAGGCTATTGCAGTTACTTGGAAATCGGATACATACTTAAGTATAGATTGTTGGAAGAAGGAAATTTATGGCTGTATTCCACTTGAAAAAATTACTTATAATTTAAGAGATAAATATGAAACATTTTTGAAAATTTGGCACCCTTATTTACAAAAGACAGGATTAAATATATAGGTGCTCCAAAGATGAAATAATTGGTTATTTGGGGAAATAAATAAATATATATATATATATATACTAAAGTTATTACGAACTCCATGGAGCATGTGGGGATCTTCCAATATCCAGGCACTCCTTCCTTCCTTCCTTCCTTCCTTCCTTCCTTCCTTCCTTCCTTCCTTCCTTCCTTCCTTCCTTCCTTCCTTCCTTCCTTCCTTCCTTCCTTCCTTCCTTCCTTCCTTCCTTCCTTCCTTCCTTCCTTCCTTCCTTCCTTCCTTCCTTCCTTCCTTCCTTCCTTCCTTCCTTCCTTCCTTCCTTCCTTCCTTCCTTCCTTCCTTCCTTCCTTCCTTCCTTCCTTCCTTCCTTCCTTCCTTCCTTCCTTCCTTCCTTCCTTCCTTCCTTCCTTCCTTCCTTCCTTCCTTCCTTCCTTCCTTCCTTCCTTCCTTCCTTCCTTCCTTCCTTCCTTCCTTCCTTCCTTCCTTCCTTCCTTCCTTCCTTCCTTCCTTCCTTCCTTCCTTCCTTCCTTCCTTCCTTCCTTCCTTCCTTCCTTCCTTCCTTCCTTCCTTCCTTCCTTCCTTCCTTCCTTCCTTCCTTCCTTCCTTCCTTCCTTCCTTCCTTCCTTCCTTCCTTCCTTCCTTCCTTCCTTCCTTCCTTCCTTCCTTCCTTCCTTCCTTCCTTCCTTCCTTCCTTCCTTCCTTCCTTCCTTCCTTCCTTCCTTCCTTCCTTCCTTCCTTTCTTTCTTTCTTTTTTATATAGGGATGTTAGGGGGGAGGGTATATATATACATTTTTTTCTTCTCACATATTTTCTTTTATTTTTGTAATTATTTGAAAACCCAATAAAAAAAATTTATTAAAAAAATTTTAAAAAATAAAAAACGTATAAATCCAGAACATTATAGATGGTTTACAGTTAATGTCACATACAATGGTTCAATGGTTCCATTTAATTTCAGATAATGTATATAGCATACAACCTGAAAGTCTTACCCTCTACAGGCCTCCTCAAAACAGGGAAAAAAAACAATGAATGAGTGACAGAAAAAAGTAAGAACTCCATAGCCTCCTACATCCATCAACACAAGCAACAGCAAGCAGCATCAGCCCTCCCCCTTCCTCTCCCCCCACTTACCCTAGCATAAAGCATCAGCATTCCCACCCCCGACTATGCAAGCAACAGCAAAGCCCCCAGAGAGAGTCCATGGCCTACAGAACATCAAAATCTAACTTTCTACTCTAATATTTCAATATCCCACAGGTTCTCTGTCACTAACAAGGAAGAGACAGATATCGCTCCTTCCACAGCATGAGGGGAGACAAACACTCACTGTTTATTATCAGAATCAGAATCCGGTTTATTATCACCGGCATGTGACATGAAATTTGTTAACTTAACAGCAGCATTTCAATGCAGTACATAATCCAGCAGAGGGAAAAAATAATAAAAAAATAAATTAACCAGTAAATCAGTTATGTATATTGGATAGATTTTTAAAAAGTGCAAAAACAGAAATACTGTATATTAAAAAAAGTGAGGTAGTGTCCAAAGATTCAATGTATATTTAGGAATCAGATGGCAGAGGGGAAGAAGCTGTTCTTGAATTGCTGAGTGTGTGTCTTCAGGCTTCTGTACCTCCTAGCTGATGGTAACAGTGAGAAAAGGGCATGCCCTGGGTGCTGGAGGTCCTTAATAATGAACACTGCCTTTCTGAGACACCACTCCCTAAAAATGTCCTGGGAACATTGTAGGCTAGTACCCAAAATGGAGCTGACTAGATTTACAACCCTCTGCAGCTTCTTTCGGTCCTGTGCAGTAGCCCCTCCATACCAGACTGTGATGCAGCCTGTCAGAATGCTCTCCACAGTACGACTATAGAAGTTTTCAAGTGTATTTGTCGACATGACAAATCTCTTTAAATTCCTAATAAAGTATAGCCGCAGTCTTGCCTTCTTTATAACTGCATCAATATGTTGGGACCAGGTTAGATCCTCAGAGATCTTGACACCCAGGAACTTGAAGCTGCTCACTCTCTCCACTTCTGATCTCTCTATGAGGATTGGTATGTGTTCCTTCATCTTACCCTTCCTGAAGTCCACAATCAGCTCTTTCGTCTTACTGACATTGAGTGCCAGGATGTTGCTGTGGCATCACTCCACTAGTTGGCATATCTCACATCCACAATCTGTATTGTTGCTCTTTATTTCGAGTTCACCGACTTGAGAATTGTCAGCAAAATCTCACCCCCATCAAGAGAGAGAGAGAGTAATCGATCACCAAGTACAGAGGCCCCCAACAGCCGCTCTCAATGTCTTCGATGTTCTGGCTCCTGCTACAAAAGGTTGCAACACCAGTGAGAATTCATTTCCGCAAGGCTGCACCCCAAAGACACCAAACCTGGGCATATCAAAAATGCAGCCAATCAGCTAGCTCCAAGCATGAGAATAGAACCACAGCTTGAGCAGTGTGCAGACCCAAATGGTGTGAACCACTGTGTAGATACACAGTTTGTGTGCCGTTGTAGATCAAAGACCTCACAGGACTCCAGCCACTCTGAAAAGGAACATCAGGCAGATAGATAAAACAATTATTAAATTAGTAACAGAAGGCCTCCCATGTTTGTTTGTGGCTGCTGAATCATTAAGGCAGAGTGGTTATTTGCATTTCCTCCTTTAACTGGAGAGAGAAATATCAGAATCAGAAGAATACTTCTACTGAAGGTTCCTCCTTAAACTTGAAAGTCAAAGTGAAGTTTATTATCATATGAAGAAGTGTATGTAGCTATAGTTGCAATGAAAAACTGACTTGCAACAACATTGCAGATGCATAGCATCATATAATCAGAATCAGAACCAGATTTGGGGTTAGTATCACTGGCATATCGGTCATGGACCATTGAGAAATCTAAAGTCAGAGGTAAGATACTGTTGCTGAATCACTGAGTGTGTGTCTTCAGACTCCTGTACCACCTCCTTCATGGTAGCAATGAGAAGATGGCACATTCTGGGTTCCTTACTGATGGATGCCACCTTTTTGAGGCATTGCCTTAACAAGGAATTCTCAATGATGTTGAGGCTAGAGTCCATGATGGAGCTGACTGAGTTGACAACTTTCTGCAGCTTTTTCTGACCCTGTACAGTGGCCCCTCCATACCAGATGATGATGTAACCAGTTGGAATGCTCTCCATGGTACCTGTGCAGAAAATTGCTGGAGTTTTTGCTGACATGCCAAACCTTCTCATAATCCTAATGAAAACTAGCCACTGACCTGCCTTCTTTGTAATTGGATCAATATGTTCAAAGTGATCAAATACTGCTAAACTGCAGAGATTTGTGCTGATTAGTTAAAAACCCAAATGGTTAACCCCTGATGCATCAGGGCTTGTGGTTATCAGGGGAAAAGTGCTTTGTAAGTCGTGTATTGAACCAAAGTACAAACTTTTGACTCATATTGGTTAAAGATAGCTGAAAGTCACAAGTTAATGAGGTGTCAAGAAAATGAAAATTTGGAATGTACCTGCTTTGTATCTTAGACAGAAAAACTGACCTGCCATTGAAATTTCACGTTCTGGAGTTTAAGACATATGGAATTCCGTTAATTTAATTGATCTTCCTACATCATTGAATGATTGATGCCACAGTGTAGACCCTGTTGAAAGGAAGGGAGCATTATTCTGAACAGAGCAGATATTGTTTCCTTTCCTACTTGTCCTGCAGTTGTATGTTCCTGTGATGATGTTGTGATTTCTCCTTGCTCTGTTTCAGGTCTCCTTCTTACAGTCCTGCCCCTGTGAGAAAAAAGAAAAAGAAAAGCTCCAAGAAGCACAAAAGAAATAGGTAAAAAAAAAGAAAGAACATTAATCACAAGAAAATGGAGCATTAATGAGCTAGGATGTCACACACTAGTTGGTTGCCCCAATTTCTTGTATTTAGGGTTAGGCTCAAGGTCAGGTCTGGCCAAGCTACTTGCACTGTTGCCTCTCAATGCCAGTAACCAATGTTCAGCCCTGTCTTATGGTGCTGTTTCATGATTTTTATTTAGAAATACAGTACAGTAACAGGCCATTCTGGCCCACCAGCCCATGATGCCCAATTGAATCAATTAACCTGCTAACTGGTAAGTATTTGGAATGTGGAAACCAGAGCACCTGAAGGATACCCATGCAGTCGTGGGGGGAACATACCAACTCCGTACAGACAGTGGCGGAAATTCAACGCAGGTCACTGGCACTATAATAGTATTACCATAAGACATTGGATTAGAATAAGGCCATTCAACCCATCAAGTCTGCTGCACCATGGGTGATTTACTATCCCTCTCAAACCCAGATCCTGTCTTCTCCCTGTAACCTTTAATGCCCTTACTAATCATGAACCTATCAAACTCCACTTCAAGTGCACTTAAAGACTTGGCCTCCACAGCCATCTCAGGCAATGAATTCTACAGATTCATGACTCTCTGGCTAAAGAAGTTCCTTCTCATGTATGTTCCAAATGGACATCCCTCTATTCTGAAGCTGTGCCTTCTGGTCCTAGACACCCCTACTGCGGGAATCATTCTCTCCATATCCACGCTATCCAGTTTTTTCAAAGTTCAGTAAGTTTTAGGGTGATCCTCTCCCCACCCTATTCTTCTGTATGCCAGCAAGTGCAAGCTCACAGCTATCAAGTGTGCCTGATATGTTAACCCTTTCATTCCCAGAATGATTTTCATAAACCTCCTCTGGACCCACTCCAATGCCAGCACATCTATTCTTAGATAAGGGGCCCAAAACTGCTCACAATGCTCCAAGAGCAGTCTGACCATGCCTTATAGTCTCAGCATTACATCCTTGCTTTTGTATTTTAGACCTTTTGAAATGAATGCTAACATTGCATTTGCTTTCCTTAACAACTGTCTCAACTTACAAGTTAACCTTCAGGGAATCCAGCACAAGGACTCCCAAGTCCCACTGCACCTCTAATTTTTGAATTTTCTTCCCTTTTAAAAAATAGCATATGCTTATATTCCATCTACCAAAGTGCATGACCATGCACTTCCTTATATTATATTCTATCTGCCACTTCTTTGCCCATTCTCCCAATCTGTCTAAGTCCTTCTGCAGGCTCCCTGGTTCCTCAGCACTATCTGCATTCCACCTATCTTCATATCCTGAGAAAACATGGCCACAAAGTGATCAATTCCTTCATCTAAACCATTGACATATAATGTGAAATGAAATGGTCCCAACACTGACTCCTATGGAACACCACGAGCAGTCAACCAGGAGATGCACCCTTATTCCCACACTTTACCTGATGCCAGTCAGCCATCCTCTATCCATGCTAGTATTTTTCCTGTAATTCTATAGGCTCTTTTCTAGTTAAGCAGCCTCATGTGAGGCTCCTTGTCAGAGACCTTCTGAAAATCCAAATAAACAGCATCTACTGACTTTCTTTTCTCTATCCTTCTTGTTATTCTTTCAAAGAATTTCAACAGATCTGTCAGGCAATATTTCTCCTTAAGAAAACCATGCTGACTTTGGCCTATTTTATCATGTGCCTCCAAGTACCCCTAACTTCTGCCTTAGTGATAGTCTCCAATGTCTTCCCAACCACTAAAGTCAGGCTAACTGGCCTATAATAACCTTTCTTCTGCCTCCCCTTCATAAAGAGTGGAATGACATTTGCAATTTTCAACTCTCTGGAACGATCCCCAAATCTAGTGATTCTTCAAAGATCATTAACCATGCCTTCACAATCTCTTCAGCTACCTCTTGCAGAGCCCTGGGGTGTCGTCCATCTGGTCCAAGTGACTTATCTACTTTCAGAACTTTCAGCTTCCTAAGCACCTTCTCTTTAGTAATAGCAACTACACCCTCGAATTTCTATTATACTGCTCATGTCTTTAACAGCGAAGACTGCGTCAAAATACATATTAAGTTTGTCCACCATTTCTTTTTCCCCCATTAGTACCTCCTCAGCATCATGTAACATTACACTAGCTGACACGCTACCATGCCTGCCTGAGTGTATGGATTTTAGACATTCTCTTTGTGACGGTTTCCGAGTCTTCCAGGTGCTCTGGATTCTTCCCAGAGCATGTTGGTAGGTATTGTAAATTACCCTTGGTGCATTGTGAATAGTAGAATCTGGGGCATGCCATTGGGAATGCGGAGAGAGAAAAACAGGCTCAACAGAATATTAAAGGGAGGCAAACACGAGGAAATCTGCAGATGCTGGAAATTCAAGCAACACACACAAAATGCTGGTGGAACGCAGCAGGCCAGGCAGAATCTATAGGAAGAAGTACAGTCGACGATTCGGGCCGAGACCCTTCATCAGGACTAACTGAAAGAAGAGATAGTAAGAGATTTGAAAGTGGGAGGGGTGGGGGAGATCCGAAATGATAGCAGAAGACAGGAGGGGGAAGGATGAAGCTAAGAGCTCAAAAGTTGATTGGCAAAGGGGATACACAGCTGGAGAAGGGATGGGAAGCCTAGGGAGAAAGAAAGGGGGAGGGGAGCACCAGAGGGAGATGGAGAGCAGGATCTCCCAGTATGTCCGCCAGAGAAAGCAGGATCTCCCAGTCCCAACACAGACTGGGAGACCGTTTCACTGAACACCTATGCTCTGTCTGCCAGAGAAAGTAGGATCTCCCAGTGGCCACACATTTTAGTTCCATGTCCCATTCTCATTGTGATATGTCTATCCATGGCCTCCTCTACTGTCAAGATGAAGCCACATTCAGGTTGGAGGAACAACACCTTATATTCTTTCTGGGTAGCCTCCAACCTGATGGCATGAACATTGTTTTCTTTAACTTCCATTAATGCCCACCTCCCCATCCCTTATTTATCTATCTATCTATCTATCTATTTATTTCCCTTTTATTCTTTTCTATCTTTCTTTCTCTCTCTGTCCCTCTCACAATCACTCGTTGCCTGCTCTCCATCTCCCTCTAGGGGACCCCCTTTCTTTTTCCCTAGGCCTCCCATCCCATGATCCTTTCCCTTCTCCATTTGTGTATCCCTTTTGCCAATCAACTTTCGAGCTCTTAGCTTCATTCCTCCCCCTCCTGTCTTCTCCTATCATTTCAGATCTCCCCCTCCCACTTTCAAATCTCTTACTATCTCTTCTTTCGGTGAGCCCTGACGAAGGGTCTCAGCCCAAATCATCGACTGTACTTCCTATAGATGCTGCCTGGCCTGTTGCGTCCCACCGGCATTTTGTGTGTGTTGATTAAAGGGAGGCTTGATGGTCAGTGTGGGCTCAGATGTTGAAAGGGCCTGTATGCATGCAGTCTGATAGTTTGCAGCACCATCTGCTCAAGTAAAGACTACACACCAGGAAAGACCATAGAGTCCCAGGCAAAGTTGGGACCAGCAGTCAACCAACATGGAACAAGTTTGAAAAAGCTTTGGCCCTGAAGCGAACCTCACTAGCAACATTGAACAAGTGCCCAGATGAAAGTAATCCCATCAGGTTTGGGCTAATTGTATCTGTTTTGTGGGGAGATGTCATGGAGTTAGAGTCAGAGAGTCATAAGGAACTACAGCACAAAAACACCTAGTCCATGCTGAGCTAGTATTTTGAGTCATCCCATCGATCTGCACCTGGACCATAGTCCTCCACACACCTCCCATCCACGCACTTATCTAAACTTCTCTTAAATATTGGAATAACTCACATTTACCACTTCCGCTAGCAGCTCATTCTACATTCTCATTACCCTCTGAGTGAAGTTCCTCCTCACGTTACCCTCAAACCTTTCACCTTTCACCTTTAACCTTGACCTCTAGTTCTAGTCTCACCTGACCTCAAAGGAAAAAGCCTGCTTTCATTTACCCTATCTATACCCTTCATAATTTTGTAAACCTCTATCAAATCTCCCCCATTCTCCTACTCTCCCCTACCCTTTCCTACCTTAATTCTGAAGACTAAGGTCAATCTAAAGATGCGAGTACACTGATGGAAACTTCTCAAAAGATTATAAATGTTAAAGTTAATAATTTAATAAAAAGCAGAGATGCAAACACCAATGTAACCAGTGATTTTTCTATTCCTTTTCATATTAAATGATTTTAAATTGGCTCACTCACAGGTGATAGATGAGATGTTCTGATTAAGATTCAGTGTTTTCAGTGTTTAACCCATATTCAGCTGTATCGATCAAACTGACGATTAAACCAGTGACCATTCTTATTTATAACAAGAAAAAATTTTAAAGAGCTATCTATTTTTAAAATGAATTTCTGCTTCTACAGATCATGGAGGAATTTGCATTTGTGATTAAGGAAATAAGTTGAAGAGAACATAGATTTGTCAAACTGGTTCAGCAAAACTTGCCTCATTCTGAGTCCAATTTGCACCCAGACCAAAGAGCCTGAAACAAAAAGCAAAAACTCACCTTCATTGTGCTTTTAAGCAAATGTCCATTTTGAGCCATTCTCCATTTTGCAGTCATTCGCCCTACAATCATGTTTTTGTTTGAGCAACTACTTATATATTTTGTCCAATTTATGCCATTGCCCATTGATTTTCTGGGGATTGTACCACTGAGCTGAACAGTGACTGTGGTACCATTGCAAGGCTTTACACCACCTTAATCCAACAGGTAGGAATGAATGACACTGCCTGACCTGCTGAATGTTTCCAATGTTTAAAAAGGGAGTGAACTAGAAAATAGTAATGCAGACATTCAGAGATGTGCCGCAGAAATTGGAATGGTAAAACAAAATTATCAATTAGATATCACATCATTAATATTTATTTTAATATTTTGTGAAGATAGAGCACTGTAAATATCAACAGGGAATGGAGACATTAATCTTTGTCTAGGGCAGATGGCAACATTTTCTCCAAATATTAAATTTAAGAGATGAAAATGCAAAGAAATTTATAGGGGAGATACAAACTCCCAGAAGTTAATCACCAGTCAATAGTGCTTAAAGGACAAAACACTAACATCAAATGCATTAAAATATAAACACAAGAATGTCTGCAAATGTTGGAAATCCAAATTAACACACATGCAAACAGCTGGAGTAACTCAGAAGGTCACGCAGCATCTGTGGAAAAGAGTAAACAGCGTTTCAGGCCAAGATCCTTCAGCAGGACTGACAAATGGTCTTGGCCCGAAACATTAACTGTGTTACCTAAATTAGTCAAGTTGTTTTCACCCTCAGGTGTAAACAGATTAAAAAGTCATCCTGAGAATAATGACAGGAAATGATGCTGAAATACATCTTAGGATGAGCTGAGACACATTATCAGTGATGTAACCTGGTCATCAGCATCAGTAATCCTCACGCAGGCAACCCAGTAGCGTTCACTGGTTCACTGGTTACACCTCTTGATCTATAGCCATCGGAGGCTCACTCAGCAGCCTGTGTGATGGTCCTGATGCCTCAGAAAATGTAAGATATTTGAAATAGTTGCACAAACTCTTGTCTTTGTCAAGAAGCAGCTGGAAGCTGTGATGAGATAGGATGGCAGCTTTTATCTGTATAAACATTTGTCAAGAATGTATTCAAAGTGTCAGGAGAAATGGCTGAATTACACCAGGGAATTAGACTGGGATACCTAACCTTTAGGAGCTGATCACTGACTATATTTCTCAGATCCATTGTCCTCCACATGAGAAGAATATTCACAAGTGAAAAGGCATCAGGAAATAATAAAAACCCAATTGAGTTAAATACCATCAAAATTTGCCAGAACGCTTTGATTTGCTTTGACAGTGCAATAATATTCTATTTAAACATCTCTCAAAACACTTGTCTTTATTTAAGCTCCTCTTTTAATTAATTTCAAATCAATGAAAATCTTGATGCTTAATGCAGTGAGTGGACTCCTTTCATTAAGATTACTGCTAATCGGATGTAATTGTCTCATTTACGTGCATCTCCAGAGGAAAAATTGGAAACTTACTACGTACAAATGCAAAGTGCTGGTCCTCTCTCACATTCTATCAAATTTGTGTTATGTATAGGTCAGAAGCTGCCTCCACAAAGAAACGACGGCACAGGTAGGAGAGAATTTTAATAGAGAAATTTAATAACTGCTGTCTTGTCATATTTTCATGCCAACCTATGGCTTGTCAAAAAGTACATAAAACAACCTTCTCTTTCCTGCAGCTCAAAAAGTCCAAAGAGGAAAAGGAAAGAAGACAAAAGGCATCGGAGAAGGTAAATGACATCCTAACAACTGTGTTTTACCTGAATGCTATTCACAGTATTGTCTGAAGCAGAACTTCAAATGCAGATTCCAACCAAAGTTATATATTTTTTTTGTTCTGTAGTATCTTCAGTTAAGTGCCAAAATGTCTTCATAATTCTCCTTAAACGGAACTTTCAGTACAGTGACTGGTGTAACTGGCTTATGGTGTTTAGATAAGCTCAGGAGAGGAACTGGAATATTGTGCAATGAACCAGGATAGAATCTTTCAGAGATTGATGCTGATGTGCATGAAACTTGGATAATGAAAAGAAAGCCTCTCCGGGGGTAGGCAATTAAGCTCATTTACTTCGAAGTTCACCCGCGACTGCTGCATAGTAAACGTGATGAGCATTTTGTACGCTCTAAATGTTCCACAACCTGTGGTGGGATTTGCTGAGTGATGGAAGTAGTGAAGGTTGACAGGATGCCCTCCTTCAATAGAAATCACAAGCCTTTCATATACACCTGAACTAATCTTGTTTAACACCATGGACTGCGGCGACTCTTCAGTACACACTGGAGTCTCATCATTAGGGAGTCAAAACTGTTTATTGTCATTAGTCAGTACACAGATGTAAAGGGGAATAAAATAATCATTACTTTGGATTTGATACAGCATAAAATACACAATAAACATGAAGAACACAATATAAAAACAGAATAAGTATAGAATAAGTACAGTACATAAGATTGGCTTATATAGATAGACTGATGGTCTGTACATTAACTGATGCAAGGTACAGGAGTATCAGTACATAAGGTAACTCTGACAGGAAGTATAGTTGTGGTGGGGTGGGTTAATGGGTGGAGGTATTGATCAACTTGATGGGTTGCGGAAAAAAGCTGTCTGGTGGTCCTGACGTTGATGCTGTGTAGCCCCTTCCCTGATGGGGGTGCCAACAAGTGCTTTAGCATATATATGAGAAATTATGAGAATATATATGGAAATTCAGAGCAGCCTCATTCAGATACTGTGGTGAACTACATATACCTGTCTGGACACGCCCCCCCCCCCCCCTGCTGACTGCTCCTGTGGCTCCTCCCACAGACCCCGGTATAAAGGCGATTGGAGACACAGACCCTTCCTCAGTCTCCAGGATGTCATGTGATGGTCACTTGCTGCTTGTGCTTTCTTCCAGCCAATAAAAGCCTACCTTAACCCACGTCTCAGAGTTATTGATGGTGCATCAGATATATTGAAACTTTGTATGCTAATATCGCACACAATAATTTCTAAATTGCACAGAATACTTAAGCAGTTACCCTCTGATCAATCCTTACATAAATTCAACAACATATTATTCAGCACAAAACACCAAAATAGACAGCTGTAGATGTTAACGTAAAGAAAGGACTCAAATTATGATGTAAATCATTAAACTGACATTTAAGTGATTTGTGCAGATTATCCAAATGCCAAGATTACGTCTTATTTATCATTTTTCCCACTGCTATTAGCCCTCTCCAGATGTCAGAATATCAATGTTCTTTGGCCTTTCAAATGTCAGCTTCATATTTCCCACTAACAGTTGAAATCCAGTGGGGAACAATATGCATTCTCTCATCACATGTTAATCAACTTCAAGTCAGGTTTAAATCTGTGACAAGAACTGAACAAGTGTGCAGTGAGTCCCGATGCCATATTCTCAAACTTAACTTGTTATTCTTCAAAGTATCTCCAGAAGAAGATGGGACCACAAGTAAGTTGTTCAGACTAATTCTCCAATTCCAATTATCACATTGATGCTCGATGTCTTAACTTCATCCATTATCTTTGCTTGCCAAACCTCAATTGCCACACCTAAACAGAAACAATAAACTCCGCATTTACCCAAACTTAGCAGCTTTCCAGATGTTCTCTTTACTTTGTATTAATGAATGCTTCCTGATGACAGCTCTAATTTGTCTCGCTATAAGATTGTCGCACCAATCAAGAAGACAAATATGAAAATATCTGCAGATGCTGGAAATCCAAAGCATGCATCTGTTGCTGAAGACAAATATACTTTTCTTAGACACTTAACTAGGCCAGCATGATCTGGAATGTGAATAATTATTTATCCAAATTCTGCATTCACATATTAATGTCCCATCATCAAATCTGTCTGTAGCTTGTAAAATCAAGTTATAGGGTGGACTGGTGACATAATGATCATCTTCATGTATATTGAGGAAAAATATATGTGTGTATAATTTCCTAAAATGAGAAAGACATTTTGATTGCAGAAGAGTTTGCAGCTAAAACACATAGCAAGACATCTCACTGACAAACAACACCGGTGCACCTCAAGGATGTGTGTTTTGTCTGCTGCTCTATTCTCTCTACACCCATGACTCTGTGGCTAGGAATAGTGCAAATGCCATCTATAAGTTCAACGATGACACAACAATTGTCAGAATCTTAGATGGTGATAAGGAGACATACAAGAGTGAGATTGATCAGCTGGTTGAGTGATGTTTCAACAACAACCTTGCACTCAGTATCAGTAAGGCCAATTATTTGTGCACTTCAGGAAGGGGAAGTTCAGGAAGCACACACATCAGTCTTCATTGAGTGATCAGCAGTGGAAGGGGTGAGTAATTTCAAGTTCCTAGGGTATCAACATCTCTGAAGATCTATCTTGGGTCCAACATATTGATGTATTTACAAAGAAAGAACAGTGGCTATGTTTCATGAGGAGTTTGAAGAGATATGGTAGGTCACCAAAGACTCTTGCAAGTTTTGCAGAGAAATGGTGGAGAGCATTCTAACTGGTTGTATCACCATCTGGCATTGAGGGGCCATGGCACAGGATTGGAAAAAGCTGCAGGGGGTCATAAACAGCCAGCTCCATCATGGGCACCAGCCTCTCCACAATCAAAGGCATCTTCACAAGATTATGACCAAAAACGCCAGCATCTATCGTTAAAGATGCCCACCACCTGGGACGTCGCCTTCTCAATACTACCATCAGAGAAGAGATATAGGAGTCTGAAAACATGCATTGAATGTTTTCAAAGCAGCTTCTTCTCCTCCACTATCAGATTTCTGAACAGATAATGAATACATCAACACAACCTCACTATATTTGCTCTCTTTTGCACTACTATTTACCTTTATACAGTATATATCTTACCACGTTTCAAAAACCATTATCCTCTGTATATTTCCTATCAATTTCTATTCAGTACCTGAGAAATGTGGGAGTAAAATTGTCCATGCTGTCAATGATGACTGATGCCTCAACCCCCTTAAACAACGATTAGCAGCACAGTTGTAGTGTTATCGGCTTACACGCTTACACGGATTGGGAATTTGCTGTGGTATGTTGGCATAACATGCAGCAAAAACCACTTTCAACAATTATGAAGAATAAAGAATTACATTAAAAATAAAGTTTGCAGTTAAAGTACACATACAGAGTAAAATACACATTAATACATGAATACCAACATGTATTTACAATGTGAACAGTATCATAAAACAGTGGTTTAAAGTGTTGCCAGTACAGTAACTTGGATAATAGAGTTATGATAGTTATGATACATGGTGTGACTCTGTGCCTTGAACCAAAACCCTTATCCCTTCAGTGTGGGTAATTATTAGATGGCTGATAGGAAATCCAAGGAAGAAGATTTTATCCAGAGAATAGTTGAGACAGGGACGGTGGCAGATTCCTCTAGTTGAGCACTTGAATTGCCAAGGCATAGCTCAAATGAAGATAACTGGGATTAAACTAGATGGCATTTGATGGTTGGCAAGGGATATGGTGGGCTGAAGGCCTCATTTCTGCACTGTGCAACACGATGAACTCGCTAGACACTAAGGGAATCATGGGATGTGGTCACAGAGGAAGATCAGCCATGATCTAAAAGGATGTCAGAGGAGCTGCAGAGAGCTGAGTACCCTACTCCTTCTCCCGTTTCTTACTGTATGTTATGTTCTTGTCCAATGCATAAGTTACATTAAATATAATTGCTTTAGTGTTAAAACCAACTTCCTAGACCTCTATCACTTTTTTTCTACTCTATTCCACAATTACAAAATTTCACTCCTAATTTCTAGTTAAATTTCTGGTTCACTCCAAGAGAATTCTCAAATAAATTGAATTCCATTGCACTGATATAACTGTGCTGCCAAAAATGTTACTGGTGACATTGAAACTGGCTTATTTAAGAATTCCTGTGAAATAGCAAAGTTGTGTTTATATAATCATTTGGATGCATTGTGTTTACTTATTATCATCTCATCTCTGGAACAAGGATTCAAATTGAAATTCCCTGATTTTTTTTAAAGGACTGAGAATGTTCTTGCTGTATGTAAGGTACAATTCCAGCTTTCATGTGGCTCCTGATCTGGGCAAATTAACCAGACTCAGTCAAGCACCAACATATTACCAGGTCGAGCCTCTGGAGGGAAGCACTTCCATAAGCTCTGTCCTGATTGGCTGAAATGAGTTTGTGAGAGTAGAATCATGGACACCATTGAAGCCTCCAATTTTCAAATAGTGTGTGCAAAAGTACTGTAACGCTAAAAATAGGGTTGTGTCACGCATTGTGGAGGGAGTCAAAACTATCAGTCTCTGAAAGGTATAAATATTGGTATCAGTTAAGTTGACTCAAAGCCAAGTCAAAGTCATGTCTGTTGTCAAATGTGCAGGTTCTGCACATGTACGCGATGAAAAACTAACTTACTGCATTTTCACAAATACACCACAGTCAGAAGAGAAACATACATTTTTTACACAATTTATTTCAACAAATGCCACAATTTGAACAAAAAAATAGTCCATTGTAGTACAAAGTGGTCAACATGCTCATAGTGTTGCGATGTTGAGGTACTGAGAGTTGTTCTGGATGGTTCGTGATCCAAATGCTTGAAGGGGGTAGCTGATCTTGAACCCAGTGGTGTGGAACATCAGACTTCTGTATCTCCTGCCCACTATTAGAAGATATCATGGCCCAGGCGGTGGGGACCTTTGATGATGGTCGCTGCCTCGTGTAGATAAGACTGAAGGAGGGACTGATTGAAGTATGTGCAGTGAAATGATTTGCATGTTTCCAACATAGTAAGAGACTGACTTTTGTCTTCCTGTCAAGGTCTCGGGCTGCATCAGCTTCTCACAAAGGCCACAAATGCAGACGTTCTCATTCTCAGAATTCAACCTACAGGTCTCCTAGCTGCTCCAGCAGGTAAATCTACTTTCTTTGCTCACGTGCTCGGTTAGCCTTACATTGTGTATCACTACTGAGACCAGGATCTAATATCACTGCATCTTCCCCCTTCCTTTCCAGTCCTGAAGAAGGGTCTCAGCCCAAAACATCTACAGTTCATTCATTTCCGTACATGATGCCTGAGTTCCTCCAGCATTTTGTGTGTGTTACTGACAGTCCCTGCCCTACCACCACTTTAAATCAGTCACTTCATAGTAATTTCATCTTCATATACTGGTTAAAGGAAGTAAAAGTTACCTGAAATACACACAATGCAGATTTTTGTCTCAGTCCGCAGGCTGTAAAACACTATTAATTGCATGCACAACACCACAATTAATCCAATATGACCACTATTTCTTACTTAGCTCTCCAGTGTCTGAAATCAAGTTAGACAATCATTACTAAATCCTTTCCAACTGTTACCACCTCTAAAAGACTTTTATTTGCAATCCTTAAAGCACTTTGGCAACTCAGGACTCTGCAGCCACCATGTGAGAAAGTCAAGAAGCAAAGATTCAGCAGGAAACTGGTGATAGGAATGTAGAGACAATCGGTTTTAGGAAATTTAGCAGTGTCGTGAGATTGCTCAGTGAGCTGACATGAGCTCAATGGGCTGAATGGATTTTTTTCTATGACTAAGCAAATAAGAATGCACCAGAAGCACCTGTCTTATAGAAGCTGTGAGATTTTGGAAAACAGTGAGGCCTCCTTTCTAAAGTGGATCCATGCTGGAAGAAAGCCTGATTCCACGGTTGCCTTGCGGTCGGGCAAGGAGCATTGCAGAGGAGACCGTACGAGAGCTGGAATCTGAGTTCTGAGCCAGGGTGTGGCCCGCTTGACAGTGGTTCCACAGACTGATTGTGTGTGTGTGTGTGTGTGTGTGTGTGTCTGTGTGTGTGTGTGTGTGTGTGTGTGTGTGTGTGTGTGTGTGTGTGTGTGTGTGTGTGTGTGTGTGTGTGTGTGTGTGTGTGTGTGTGTGTGTGTAATATTTTACATAGGGAGTGGAGGGTGTGCTGCTTTTTGGTTGGTGTTGGGCATTTCACATGGAAGCTGTCCTATTCCTAGCAGTTTACAAATAGTCCTGTAAAGGGACATTTATTTTAGGATTAAGCAGCTTGACAGAGGCTGCCAGAATGCCATTAATCCAGCCTTCTATTGGTGGTGACTTAGCCAATCTCAGCCAGGGACAAGAAGGATATTACAGCTGACTTCAGCACACGCAGTAAAGGAGAAGAGAGTAAAGGCATGCCAACCCTTACTCAGTGGTAGCAGTTTGCCAGGGTCAAGTATTCATAAATTCACTTCCCTCTCAGGGGACTGAGCACATAATCTGGATTGATGGTTATTGTGGTGACTAGGGAGTGCTGCACTGTCAGAGATGTCATCCTCCAGATGAGACATTAGCGTAGATTTCACAGAGGATTCCCTGGCACAGGCAAAATTCTTAAAACTGCTATGACCATATTTTTATTCCTCAAACAACTTCACTAAATTCAGGGATTGTTTGCACTTTCTGTCCTTGCTCCTTTTGGAATGAGACCATATTTAAATTAGCTGCCGCACTTCTGACGTAGCAGCCGTGTTTGTGCCTCAAAGTGTTGTACAGAATCACAAAGGAAGCTTTCTTGGTTGCCCTCCAATAGCCCATAGGTTAAATGATTGATTGGTTGTGAGTCATTTCAAACAGCGGCAGTAGAAACCTGTGAGGAAGAGGGTTTTAAAATGGAAAAGCCAGATCCGCCTCAGAATTCCGTGTACAGTGATACGAGTAGTCGTCACAACTGGAATCTTCCTTGGTTGCAGTGGGTGACCATGACTTCTCTGAGTCTTGTCATGCCCCTCGCTCTCCACGAAGCGTAGCACGTCTGCCTTCCTGGCCTTGGCTCTCTCTCTGCATCTCATCCACCCGGAGTGCTGGAATTGATTTTGCGTGCTGGGCAGGCATGTCTCCATCTCACCGGGTTATCAGACCCACCGACTACCCTCACCGGGTTTAGCCTGCCTGTCGAAGTGGTGTACCAGGGTGTGGCCTCTGCCACTTCCAAACAGCTACTTGGAGCCACGGGTGAGGGCTGTGTGTCCAGCGGACACCAAAGGTGAGTGAGATGCCCCAGAATGGGCACGACAAACCCCCTCAACAGAGGTGCTTCCCCTCTCTGGACACTTCAAACACCCCCCGTTGATTAACTACTGGTCAAAAAAGGAGCAAGGCCTGATATTGCTATTGGGATCCGTTTAACTACTGGTGCTTTCAGGCAGATGACGAAAACTGACTTGCATAAGCTAATAGCAATCATGGGGCAGGAATCGATTCCAGGAAAAGCTGGTGAGTCTGCACTGTCTGTTGATATGATTTTAGGGTGGATACAGTATATGTGAGGGAGGAATGTTGTGAAGGAGGAAGTGTGGCTCATTTGTATTTCACCCTTTAGTAAACTGACAATGAAATGTCTGAATGCATTCTAATGTTTTGGCTCCTGTATCCTTGCCATTTGAAGCACCTTAGGAAGGTCTTCGTGTGCTGCAGACTGCATGCTACATCCCTCTTTCACAGCAGGTTGTGCATCACAGTACAAAGCACTGATATCAGTAGTGTATCCCATTAGTGCCAAGTGGTTAAGGCGTTGGTCTAGTGATCTGAAGGTCACTAGTTTGAGCCTCAGCTGAAGCAGCGTGTTGTGTCCTTGAGCAAGGCGCTTAACTATACATTGCTCTGCAATGACACCAGTGTCAAGCCCTTGTCTTTCCCTTGGACAACATCGGTGGCGTGGAGAGGGGGGACTTGCAGCTTGTCTCCCATACGACCCTGCCCAGGCCTGCACCTTCCAAGGCGCACATCCATGGTCTCTCGAGACTAACGGATGCCCATTATCCCATTAGTGGCATACATGGGAAGTACTCTCTCCATGCCTACCTACAATTACAATTGACTGATAATGGAATTTCCACCACCAGTGCAGACATCATGACCAAAGACTTAAACTAACAAAGACTAAAATTCCTTAATACGTGGTGAAATAACTTCACTTGAGAGATTGAGAGATTACAATTGCAATGTCACAGTTGGCACTATCTTCCCTTTCTCTCTACACCTCTACAAGATGGACCCTATGTATATTAATAGCTATCTTGGGGCACTATCCAATGAATAATATTTTTTGGTGACTGCCCAAGCTGCCTTTCCCTTGCAGCAAAGCCCCTGGAGCTGAGAAGTCTTACTTCTGCAGTGAAATACAACTAGCCATTAACAACCAAAGTTCATCTGTTACTGAATTTTACACTTCCTTCCCTAAAAAAAATAGAACTTCAGATTTTGACCCCTGCCTTGTATCTGTGTCAACTGTTTGATACTATTTTAATATGCTACAAAGTCACAATGCTGATTTACTTTTCCAGTGGTCAGACAGAATTTAAGTTAAGTGGGGGTCACATTTGCATCCGTGTTTCACTTCACAGTGGTTTCAGATGGGAAGCCATTTTTCAACTGAATTACGTGTTCACTCTCGAGTTACATTCAGGTCAAAAAATGCATACTTAAAGTCTTCTCCTCCTGCATCCTGCTATTCAGACCAATTAACCACACACACATTGGCAAGAAATGTTCTTTAAACACACAATTAAAGTGAACTTCTAATGTTTTGTAACTCAATATCTACTGACTTTGGACCATATTTATGATTGTATTGTGAATGTTGTAACTTATTGTGATAACCAAAGGCCGTACGCATGTAGTCTCGAAGGAAATACAGCGTTAATCTTAAGCAATTTCTCCTGCCCCTCTCCTCCTCACAGCCATCACCCCCAACCCCAGTCCTCTCATTCTGTTCTCACGGATTTAAGCCTTTGGTTCTTTCATGGCATGCTGGGATATTAAGCTATCAATCAATTTCTGGAAGCAAGTTTGCTACAACTCTTTCTGGCAAAAGGACTAAGATTTGGCATCGTATGAGTCATTATGCTGGTTGTTATAAAAGGCAACACAGAACTTTGTGAGGTATTGCTCAGCTGCAGTGATGAAGAGGAGTCGACTTACAGTACAACTCATGCATAGTCTTCCAAAGTAGAGCCGAGGATAATATGGGTGAAGTCAATGCAGCTTGGAAGCTTTCATTTGCCTTCTACTATCTACATTAATCCATGTAGGGAGGAGCCAAGTGGTCATTCAAAGGAAGGGAATAAGAAGTTAAAACTATCATTCAGGCCCACGTGAATCAGTCTAATAATTGAATCAGGCAGGATTCCTCTATCACATAGGGCCCTAGTGACTCAGAAGGGAAACATGGGAGAAAATGTCTTTTGTTTAACCATGCTGAAGGTGTTTTATCATTGACTCTTGGTTTGCTTGTTCTACAGTAATGAAGGTCGATCAGGGGCAGCACGATGCCCGCGTGGCAGGTCAAGAAGCAGCAATCATGAAGCTTATTCAAAGAGCAGCACAGTGCAGAGAGCCCCCGTCAGCAGCCGTTCCCACACTGGCAAGTCACCATGTAAAAGCCCCCAGAATAAAAACAGCAAATCAGCTGGCAAAATAGTAAGTGCTGAGGCCAATTTTATCCATCATACTGCAACAAGTCATGAAGTTCTAGTATTAATGTTTACTTGTGCCATGTAAAATGAGGTGACTTCTTAAAATACCAAGGTGTGCACACAACCAGTATCTTATCACTGTACCTCATTCCTGCCCTACCTCTAACTGTGCTTAGTATAACCTGGCCATATTCTGTGCTTTGTGGCAGTTTCATAGAATCATAGGATCTCTTCAACAAGCAAAGAGGCCTTTGGCACATCATATCTATGTCAGTCAATAAAGAACCACCCAACTGACCCCCACCTTCCAGCAGTAGGTTCATAGCAAGTACGTATGCAAGCATTGCTCAATGAAGGTTTCTCTTTTTACCACACACCCAGGCAGTGAATTTTCAATCTCTAAGACCCAATGGCTGAAAAAACATGTTCACCTCCCCATAACTCTTTTATTAACTACCTTAAATCCATTCCCCATGTAGTTTGACCACCTTGTTCAAGGGCTGAATGACCTAATTTCTCATATTCCTCCTCTCCTGATGGGAGGTTGTCCATAGGTACCAAAGACACTTCAAAATCTTGCTAATGTGATGCCGCTTTTCATATATCAACTTGGTAGGTGATTTAACCATGGAACGTCTCACAGTCATTACCTATTCTGTTGCTAACTGACAGCCACGGACACACAGGGCTACCAGCTAGCGATTGTCATGTGCCAGTAGATATTTGGGCTGATAACCTTCTTTCAATTCTGTGAATTGAGCACAACAGTTACATCATTACTATCAAATAAAAGGGATTTAATCTTTTTTTATATATATAATGGTTAGCAGTATGGCCTGGGTACAAGATCCAGGCTTGATTTTACTAGAATGTACACTATGTGTGTTTACATTCTGGTACAATTTCACAGAAACGTTTATCATTTTTATTCTGTTACGGTTGTCAAAGAGATTTAACCTCAAGCTGATGGTGCTAAACATGTTGTACAATGGGATTTGTGATTTGTGCTTCAGTTCTGAAATTCAACTCTCTGGAAGTCAATAGGATTGTATTTCTGAAGTAGAGCAATGCAAACAGATGTTTTTTGTGTTGCGTGTTTAATTCTGCTCTTTGAGGACAGGCTTCTAGGTGTCATCTCTGGACAAAGATTCAGACGGGCTTCAGACTTTAGATACCCAAAGGGCCATTGTGCAGATCAGAGTTTAGTGACTGACAATATATTGATCTAAACCAATTACCCACAATTAAACCATAGTAAAGGTAAGGTCAGTAATCCCAGCATTGTCTCTACTGCCAGTACACAGCATGAAAGACATGCACATTTTGAAAGCACCAAAATTGTTCAATGCCATATTTTACAACTTCAGTGGGTATATCTCAAGGATGACTTAACATTTACTTTCTAGATGGATAGCAAATAGTCATCAAAGAATGTCAAGCTGAGGCTATATGAGGTTTTGCTAACCCCCTCACCCTTTGCTTTGAATACCTGCCACCTCTGAAAGTCCCACTCTGAATTTTGCACTTACACATTAGTCCAACCTTTTTTTTCCCCAGCTGAAATTAATGAAATAATGTGTGGTCCGCCAAAATCAATCTTGATGGCCTACATTATACTGATAGTTCTGTCAATTTTAATATCTTACTGCGATTTGCGTTTATATATTGGCTTTATGCAATTCTTTAGGGAAAGTAATTAAATCTATGGTCTGAAATTTGTGAATGCCGACATTTACCTTTGTAAGGTTCTCTGTCTTGCCAAGTCTGTAACAGGATTTTCAATCTTAACAAACGTTGAGCTTACTCTGTGTGGTAATTTTATTGTATGAGTTTATAAATTTGCCATGAATTCCTGCAAAATATAATGACATTCTTTACAATGCACATAATAACTAGGTAGCTTTAAATGAGATTACATTTGAGGAAAAAGCAGTTTATCTCTTGCTTTCTAAAAGGAGGAAGAGAGGAGAAGAGAGCGAACAGGAGAGAGAAAAAGAAAGAAATGGTTAAATTATGTCAAAATAACAGGATAGAAGCTTTCTGCCCAATTTATTTCTGCTCTATCTTTCTTACCAAAAGGAGCATTTGTCAAATTATTCTGTTAAGATGGTATATTGAAAGTAGGAGGAAATCTGAGAAATATGATGTTGGCTGTTGAGAATATTCAAACAGTTTGTATGATATCCTATTCTCCTGAAACCAAAGGACTGATCAATAACAGGCAGCCTTGACGGAGAGCAAGCAAGGGACAATGCATCATTGATAATTTCCTTTGAGACATACAAACCTGATGATCAGATCAAGTTAAAATCTAATCTTGAACTTTCCATTTGTCCAGAACAATCTCTTGAGATCTTTAATCTCTGTTTTGGAAAAGTTCACGGAAATAGACGAATGATTGTGATCTGTTTCTGGTAGTCATCAGTGTTCAAAAGCACTTTAACAGCCACCATTTGCGCGCAAAGAGAAACTGTCTACACTTCATTGAAAATGTATGAAACAGTAGTCTTGTGCTATTGCTAGTCTTGTCATTTGTTGGCATAATTCAACATTGAAAAGAAAGTTGTTTCTCTGAAATGGTGGACTCTGAGAGGGGGACCTCTTAGTTTATAAAATTATGAGAGACATAGATAAAGTAGACAGCTAGTATCTTTATCCCAGGGTCAAAATGTCTACCCAGAAACCAGGCATTTAAGGTGTAAAGAGGAAAGTTCAAAGCTGATGTCTGGGACAAGTTTTTTTTCACTCAGAATGGTGGGCATCTGGAATGCACTGCCAGGGATGGTGGTGGAGAAAGATACAATAGAATCTCCTAGATAGGCACATTAATATGCCGAGAAACAAGGGATATGGACCAAGTACAAGCAGCAGGGATTTGTTTAATTAGGCATCATTAGTTTCATTATTTCAGCACAACATCATGGCCATAGAGTCTGTACAGTGCTGTAATTTTTATGTTCAATGTTCAAAGTAATGAACTCAGGACAAGAAACGAAAGTCAATGTGAAAGAGGAAACATCTTGGCTGACCATCAGTAAGTAGGGATGAGTAACTGATTGAGTTCCTCTAGCTGTTTCCTTTTGTGCTTGGTATTGATGAGTGTTTCTCTGTTTGACCAGTAGGATGGATTGTAAGCTCTCAACCTTTTACAATGTATGTAAATGACTTAGACAGGAAAAATAAAGCTGACTTGGCCAATGGTGTAAAGATAAATGGGAATATAAGCTTTGAAAATGGCATAAGGAAATGACAAAAGGGTATATATAGATGGATTAAATGAGTGAGCAAAGATCTGGTATAAATGGGGTATAATGGAGGAGAGTATGAAATTGTTTCTTTTGACAGGAAAAAATGAAAACAGTAACATATTATTTAAACAGAGCTCTGAAAGGCAGAGGGATCCAAGGGTCCGTGTTCACAACTCACAGAAGATTAAGGTCAAGGTCAACTTTATCCTCATAAGTACATGTATACACAAGTGCACTGAAAACTTACTTGCAGCAGCATTAAAGGTGATGACATCATGTAAGCAGTATTCACAAGAAAAACATAAATCATATATAATTTTTACAAGAAAGAACACTTACAAGAACAGAACAAAAAAGATCCATTCTATTGCAAAATGATCAAAGTAATAGTGCTGCGATACTGAGGCTGTGAAGGTTGGTTCAAGAAATGAATGGTTGAAAGGAGGTAGCTGTTCTTGAATCTGGGAGTGTATGGACTGCAGGCATCTGTACCCCCTCCCTGTCTGATGGTAGAAGTGAGAAGATGACAATGTCCGGGATTGTTGGGATCTTTACCTTCTTAAGGTACCACCTCCTGTCGATACTGCCAATGGTGGAGAGGGATAGTCCATGATGTATCGAGCAAAGTCCACTACTGTCGGCAGCTTCTTACATTCCGACACATTTAAATTGCCATACCAGATCCTGATGCAACCAGTACTTCAACCAATTTGCAACCAGTGCAACAGTACATTTGTAGAAATTTTTAGAGTGTTTGGTAACAAGATGAACCTCGTTAACCTTTTAAGAAAGTAAAGATACTGACATGTCTTCCTTGTGATTGCATTGATGTTCTGGGTCAGGACAGGTCATTCAATATGTTAACACTAAGAAATTTCAAACTGACTCTTTTCAGTTCTGATTCCCCCAGTGAATTCTAGAGCTGATTTGCTCTCCTTTCTTTCCTTTAATTTGGAAAGCTAACAGAGAGTCCTGATGAAGGGTCTCAGCTTTTCATTTCCCTCCCTGGATGCTGCCTGACCTGCTGAATTCCTCCATTCTATATGTCTTTTCATTGTTTAATGTTGGGGCAATTAAAAGCAAATATAGAGAGGTTTCCTTTCTTTACATAGGGCATTGGCGAGACCATGAACTGGAGTATTGTTCTAATTTGAGAAAGGATGTTAATGTATTCAAAGTAGTTCCAAGCAGGTTTACTACATTACCAACTGGAATGGGTTGTCTTATAAGAAATGGTTGGGTGGGCTGGACTTATATCATCAGGATATTAGCTAGTGGGGACTTCATTGAACATGTAAAACCCTGAACAGGCTTGACAAGGTGTATGGGGAGACAACATTCCCTCTTATGGGAGAATCTCAAACAGATTTCCACCATTTAAGGAAATGGGGTTGTCCAATTAAAACAGAGATGAGATGAGATTATTTCTTAATCTTCCAGAGTGTTGCATGGAATTCTCTTCCAAGAAGGCCAATGAAAATTGAGTCATTGAATATTTTTAAGTGAGAAATAGACATAACTTTAGTATGCGACGGGTAAAAATTAGCAGTGAGTATGCAGGAATGTTCAGCTGGGTTACAGTGGGATCAGCCATGATCTTAATAAATGGTGGGTCGGGTTTGAGTGTTTGTGTTCACAGTTGCATTCAAAATGGTGTTCTCTTCCATTCATTCACAAAAATAAGAGGTTTATGAGACTTTTAGTTCCATGAAAAATATTAACACTGAATGGACAATCCTAGATAGGATATATTAGGTAATATTGAAGAAGCACTTTTGGAATAGTTAAACAATGGTACTCTGCAGCATTCAAACTATTTCCAAAATATCTGCCTCCAACTTCATTTTTATCTCACAGAGCAACTAGTCAGGAATCACCAACTTATATGAATCCAAAAGTTCATATACCTGTACATTAGTCATTAAAGAAGTGTCCAAGTTTTTGTTAATTTTTTAAAGCCTTGATACTATTTGTCATAATGGGAGGTAACAATATATATTCAGAAATTGTGAGAAGATCATTAATTTCAGAAAAGGCCTACTTTTATCTTTGGTACAGCTCGGCCCTAGAGGGTTACAAATGTCACCGGATAAAGGAGATTTAGACTACTTGATGTAAAATCGGATTGAATCAATGAAAGAGATGCCAGATGGTTGAAACTTGTAAAAAATGTGTTGAGATAATGAATCGATGTTATGTTATGACAGGGAATTATGTGTCTCCTACTGGGAGATTAATGAGCAGCATTGATAGAGCCTGTAGTAAAGGCTGCTGAAACCTTCGCTGTAGAAGAAAATGGGGCAATCTCTTTTTTCAATTTTATGGCACCACCAAGTATAGTAGGTTGTGCAAAGCTATTACAGCTCAAGGTGTCAGAGATCAGAGTTCAATTCCAGAGCCATCTGTAAGGAGGTTGTACGTTCTCCCCATGACCACATGGATTTCCTCCAGGTGCTCTGGTTTCCTCCCACAGTCCAAAGGTGTACACTTAGCAGGTTGACTGGTCATTCCAAGCTGTCCTGTGTTTAGGCTAATGTTAAATAGGTGAGTTGCTGGGTGGTGTGGCTTATTGGTCTGAAAGAGCCTATTTCCTTTCCTGCTGTATCTCTAAATAAATAAATAATCAAATAGAGGACAATAATGTAAATCAAAAACCCTGCAGATGCTCGAATTCTGAAACTTAAAAAAAAAGGATATACTGGACACAATTGCAGGTAGCAGGCCGGTCAGCATCTGTGGAAATACATACAAGTGTTAACATTTCAGGTTCAAGACTCATTGTCAGAACTGCTGATGATTTTGCCTCCCCGTCAATAGGTCTTGGACCTGAAGTGTTAATTCCACTTCTCTGTCCATCAACGCAGTCTGGCCTCCTGGGTGGTTCTACTTCTCATTTTTCTTGGAGCAGCCTTGTCATGAAAAATTGTTTGGGAAACATTTCTATGAATTTATATAAACAAAACTGAAATTTTTGTGAGGTCATGTATGATCACCTTTATCTACGTACATTTTCCTGATCTCAAAGGATCTAGCCATAATACATTCATGAAGAGGAAAGAGGAACACATGAAAAATGTTGGAGGAGCTTGTGGTGATATCATGTGTCACGTGATAGAGTTCGGAGCATGCGCAGAACTGACAGAATGTTTGAGAAGCTTTATGGTTAAGTCATGGTTGCTGTTTACTATTAAATAAAAGTTCTAGTTATGTTCTTCCAGAATATGGTTTGTTCTTAGTAACCCACGGTATATATCAAGGACACAACGTGGTGTCAAAAGTCTGTCTGGAAGAATAATTCATTTTGCCAACACGGGAGAAGTGAAGAGAATCGAAAAAAAAGAGCGCAAACTTTTTCATTGTTTGCTAACAGCTTTAAGAATGGAAGTTTTGCAAACCCCATCGGTGCTTCAGCTGACTGGAAATGTAGCTGAAAACCGGAAAAGATTTCAACAGCATTGTGAAATTTATAATAAAACGGAGAAAACAAAATCTGCAATTCTACTCCATGTGATTGGGGATGATGCAATTGAGGTATACAACCATTTTACTTTTGAAGATGGAGATAATTTGAATCTAAAAGCGATAAAGGACAAATTCAACACAGTTTGCATACCGAAGCACAATGTGATGTATGAATGGTATGAATTCTTTACATGCAAGCAAAAAGCTGGTCAAATGATTGATCAATTTGTTACAGAATTGAGAAACCACAGTAAAACATGCGAGTTTGCAGAGCTGACAGACTCCCTTATTAAAGGCAGAATTGTTTGCAGCATTCTGGTTAACGCTCTGAGAGAAAGACTCTTAAGAATACCAAACGTAAATTTGTAAAAAGCTTTGATTCTTCGCAAAACTTCTGAAACTGTGAAATCGCAGGTTAAAGGGCTTTATATTGAGAGCTATGTAGATGCTGTAGAAAAAATAATAAAATGGCAAGGAAACCGACCAAGAGCAAGTCATCGTTTGAAAGAAAAAAACTTTGCGATCGCTGTGGGTGGGAGCACCAAGTTAAAAAATGTCCAGCGTATGAAAAAATGTGCAATCACTGTGGTAAGAGTAATCATTTTTCACACTGTTGCAGAAGTAGAAAGGAAATAAGACACGTAAATTCATTGCTTGAAAATGAACATGAGGAGTTTTATATTGACATGCTTTGTGAAAATAAACAAAGTAACAATGACTGGACTATGCCATTGCAAGTGAATCAAAACAATATTCTGTTTAAATTGGATACTGGAGCACAATTAAATGTTCTTGCAAAATCTGAGTTTAATGCATTAAAGCCAAGACCAACGTTAGATCAGACAAGTATAAAAGTGACTGGGTATTCAGGTGCAGACATTCCAGTTAAAGGAATATGTGTGGCAATAGTATCACACAAAAATATGGTGCACGCGCTTTCATTTATGGTCGTGCCTAAGAATGTACAGTCAATATTGTGCTTATCTGCCCATGAGAGACTGAATTTGGTGAAAAGAGCTTAGTCCTAGACCGTGACACAGAGTCAGAATACAGTGACTTGATGAAGGAATATGAGGACTTGTTCAAAGGGCTTGGTTGTCTGCCAGGAAAGCACACGATTAAAATTAACAACACTGTGCCACCCGTAGTACATCCACGTCGAAAAGTACCTTTTGCATTACATGATCAACTGAAAACAGAACTTGACAGAATGGAAAGGTTAGGAGTCATACAAAAAATCGATGAACCAACTGAATGAGTCAATTTGCTTGTTATTGTTGATAAGAAAAATGGAAAACTGAGGATTTGCTTAGATCCAAGAGACTTGAATTGAACCGTTAAAAGAGAGCATTTCAAATTGCCCACTCGTGAAGAAATTATGTCACAGTTTGCTAACGCAAAGTACTTTAGTTAATTAGATGTATCCTCTGGATTCTGGCAACTTAAACAAAATGAACTGAGTTCAAGGTTGTGTACCTTTAACACTCTTTTTGCCAGATACCATGTTCTTAGGCTTTCGTTTGGAACTGCATCAGCTCCTGAAGTGTACCATAAAACCATTCACATGCTACATGGGTACATTGAGGGCATGGATACTTCCATGGACAATATTATTGTTTGGGGATCATATAAACAAGAGCATGACTCCAGACTCAGCCAAGTCTTAGAGGCAACACGCAAGGCAAACCTGAAGTTGAATAAAGACAAGTGTCAGCTAGGAGTGACTGAACTTACCTCTGTGGGTGATATCATCAGCAAAGAGGGTGGACGTCCTGATCCATTGAAGGTTTCTGCTATTGAGAACATGCCAAGACCGCAATGTAAAAAGGATGTTCAGCGGTTTATGGGAATGGTCAACTACATGGGAAAATTCATACCCAATCTTACAGAACAGCTTGCTCCATTGAGGCAGCTAACAGAAAAGAATAACAAATGGAGCTGGAATCATGAACAGGAGAAGGCATGGCAAAATCTCAAGAAAGTGCTCACCAAAGAACTTGTGTTGAAATTCTAAGATGCTGAGAGACCCATCAAAATCTCATGTGATGCATCTCAAGCAGGCTTAGGGGCAGTATTACTCCAAAAACATGATCAGGAATGGCTACCAGTGGCATATGCATCTCGTTCATTACCTGATTCAGAAGCAAGATATGACCAAATTGAAAAAGAATTGCTCAGTATTTTGTTTGAGAGATTTCATCATTTTGTGTCAGGGCAATCTACTGATGTTGAAACCAATCATAAGCCTTTGATTGCATTGTTTAACAAACCTTTAAGCGATTGTCCTTTGTGAATTCAGTGAATCATGATCAAATTGCAAAGATATGCATTGAATGTGTCATACACACCTGGAAAATTCATGTACACGACTGACACACTTTCCAGAGCTGTGGATCCAACAACAAAAGACAGTCACAGGAACATTATTGATGTTAGGGTATTTATTGATATGGTCATAGAAACTGTACCTGTTGCTCCCAAAAAGTTGGAACTGCTGTGTCTTGAGACAGAGAAGGACATAATTCTCAGTCCGGTAATACAAGTGGTGATGGATGGATGGTCAGATAAAAAACATGACTGTTCCTCAGAAGTACAAGGATATTGGAACCACAGATCAGAACTTTATGTTGTGGATGGGATATTGTACAAAGGTAGCAGAATTGTAATTACTAAAAGTCTCCAAAAAGAACTGCTTGGGAAAATTCATGAAGGCCACCTAGGTATTGAAAAGTGTAAAAGAAGGGCGCAGGAAGTGATGTTTTGGCCCAGGATGAATCAAGAAATTGCAGAATTGGTGTCCTCTTGTCAAATATGCTTTAAATACCAACCTAGCAACCCTAAGGAGCCACTGCATCCACATCCTAGTCCTCAGAGACTTCATCAGAAGGTAGGCGTTGATCTGTTTGTAACTGGCAACAAAGATTATCTATTAGTAACAGATTACTACTCCTTGTATCCTGAAGTGTGTGGTTTGGGCAGAACAACAGCAGAGAATGTAATTACATGCATGAAATCAGTTTTTTCCAGACATACTGTACCTGATGAAGTTTTCACAGACAATGGTCCACAAATGCATGAGACATTCTGCTCAGGAATGGGGCTTTGTTCATACAACATCTAGTCCATTTTTCCCTCGGTCCAATGTATTCGTTGAGAAGTCAGTTGGAATTATCAAGAAACTGATGCACAAAGCAAAAGATAGTGGAGATGATTTTATAAAGCTTTGTTAGCCTGTCATAGTACTCCACTTGAATGTGGATTTTCACCTGCTCAGCTCTTGATGGGATGCCGTTTGAGGTCCAATCTGCCAGTAGATGAGAGCCTTCTGAGAACAGAGGGAGGTGAACAAGTGAAAAGATGGAAAGATGAACACAAAGCAAAGCAGAAAACATACTTTGACAGATGTTCTCGTCCATTACCTGAACTGCACCAAGGAGATGAAATAAGGACACAAGACAAAATGAACACATGGACACAGAAAGCTACAGTACTTGAGGAAGTACAACCCAGATCATACATGGTCCAAACAGAAGGAGCAGTGTTAAGAAGAAATCGCAAAGACCTCAAGAAAGAGCCAACTTCGGAGTTTCAGTTAACTGATGCAGACCAGACAAAACATGGAAATAACAATGAAACACAAGAACTGTGTGAACCACTTAGAAGGTCCACTCGTGTTCATAAACCCCCAGAGAGACTGATAGAGACATGTTAAAGTATGCATTTGTTTTGATTAATGTTGCTAATTGTTTTTCTTTTCAAGGAAAGGAAGATGTGGTGATATCATGTGTCACGTGATAGAGTTTGGAGCATGCGCAGAACTGACAGAATGTTCGAGAAGCTTGTATGGTTAAGATGTGGTTGCTGCTTGCTGTTAAATAAAAGTTCTAGTTATGTTCTTCCAGAATATGGTTTGTTCTTAGTAACCCATGGTACGTATCAAGAACACAACAGAACTCAGTAGGTCAGGCAGCATCTATGGAGAGGAATAAAGAGCAGACATTTTGGACCAAGACCTTTCATCAGGACTGGAAAAGAAAGGGAAAGAAGCGAGGCAGCGGAGGTTTGAGATTAGAATTTCCCTTCTCCTTCATGAGCTGGCAACCAGGGCTGATGTGCCCCATCTGCCTGCAGCGACTGGTTTTAAAGCGTAAGTAACCTGCCTTTGACTCTTCTCCTGTCAATAGGAATGGTTCCTCAGGGCTTAGTAGTTAAGTCACACATGAAAGCCAGGAGCTAGACTTAGTAATCAGAGTCTATTTGAGAAACATGCCATTGAGAGCAGTTAATAGGTAGTGGGAAACTATCCATATAGCCCCACCCCCTGGCTATGACAACCTTAAGGAACTATTCTGGAGTTTAGTCCATCTTGTAAAGCCAATGCTTAACTGCTCATGACTCTCCACAAAGATTGCACCTAACTGAAATCAGCAATGTAATTTTATTTTTCCTTTCTTTCCCTCCTGTGTTTAATGGAAGTTTAATTTCAATTAATTGCTCTTGTTGCTGTAGCATTTGAACTCTGGAATCGAAGTACAGCTGGTTGTAAAAGTGAATGTAGTAGAAACCTTGTTCATTCCCATTAAGGCACCTCAATGCATCCTTCGACCCAGCTTCAGTATCTCATTGGAATATCATTTACTGGCATAATCACTGAGAATGTTGTCAGCTTTTGATTCTGATTTACAAAATATTAGCGATCATCTGCATTTATCAGGTAATGATCAAAAATTTACTTCAAGCAAGGTCATATTCAATTGTAGGATTCTCTCAGTGAAACAAAACATAAGCTGTAAGGTCCAAAGGCCTCATCTACCTTCTCCATATATCAACAGAAATGCCTTCTTTTGATAATTTGACATCTTTTGTGCTACTGTTTATATTTCATAAAATAATCAACTGATAGAGTTTTCAGTCCCAAAATCATCAGTTATCCATTTCCTGTGATTGAGTAGAAATCCTTACATTGAGAGGGTAGACAATCATAATCAAAATCCCATTAATTGGATTGGTTTATTCAGCATGCTGGGCCTTCTGTATGGACTAGAAGGCAAGGTGATATGCATGGTGTTACTACCACTGCTCTGTGAGATAGTGAAAAGAACCACTTACGTGTTCAGTTCTAGCTGCCTCATTACAAGAAGGACATGGAAGCTTTAAAGAGGATGCAGAGATTTACCAGGATGTGGCCATACGTTGGAAAGATTCAGCAAGCTAGGGCTTTTCTCTTTGGAGTGGAAGAGGATGAGAGGTGATTTGATAGTTCAAAGTAATTTTATCATCAAAGTACATACATGTTGCCATATACAACCCTGAGTTCAATTTTCCTGCAGGCATGCTCAGCAAATCTATAGAATAGTATTTATAACAGGATCAATGAAAGATAAGACCGAGTGCAGAAGACAACAAACTGCAAATGCAAATATAAATAAATAGCAATAAGTAATGAGAACATGAGAAAACAAGATAAAGAGACCTTAAAGTCAGGTAGTTGGTAATGGAACAACACCAATCGTCTACAATTGATGGTCAAGTGAGGGTAGTTATCCCCTTTCCTTCAAGAGCCTGATGGTTGAGGGGTCGTAACTGTTCTTGAACCTGGTGGTGCAAGTCCTAAGATACAAGAATCTTCTACCTGATGGCAGCAATGAGAAAAGAGCATGGCCTGGGTGGTGAGGATCTCTCATAATGGATGCTGCTTTCCTATGACAGCATTTCGTGTAGATGTGCTCACTGATGGGAGGGCTTTACCCGTGATGTACTATGCCACTATTTATTGTAGAATTTTCCTACAAAAGAGCATGGTCTGGGTGGTGGCGATTATTGAAGATGGATACTGCTTTCCTACGACAGTGTTTCATGTAAACATGCTCAATGATTGGGAAGGATTTACATGTGATGTTACTGGTCCGAATCCACTACCTTTTGTTGGACTTTTTGTTCAAAGGCATTGGTGTTTCCATACCAGGCTGTAATGCAACCATCATCCCCTCAAAACTAATCAATAAGCTCCAAGACCTTGGCTTCAATACCTCCTTGTGCAATTGGATCTTGGATTTCCTCACCTGTAGACTCTAGTCAGTTTGGATTGGCAACAACATCTCTTCCGCGATTCTCATCAGCACAGGATCACCACAAGACTGTGTGCTTAGCCCCTTGCTCTACTCACTTTACACTTATGACTGTGTGGTGAAACAAAGCTTTAATACCAGTTCAAGTTCGCTGATGACACCACTGTTGTGGGCCAAACCAAAAATGGTGCTGAATCAGCATACAGGAGGGAGATTGAAAATTTGGCTGAGTGGTGTCATGACAACAACATCTCACTCAATGTCAGCAAGACCAAGGAACTGACTACAGACCGCAGGAGAGAGAAACCAGAGGTCCATGAGCCAGTCCTCATCAGAGGATCAGAAGGTGGTGAGGGTTAGCAATTTTAAATTTCAGGGCATTACTATTTTAGAGGGCCTGTCCTGGACCCAGCATGTAGGTGTACAAAGCATAGATGGAATGGACAGCCAGCACCTTTTTCCCCAGGGAGGTAATGGCTAATGTGAGAGGACACACTTTTACAGTGATTGGAGGAAAGTGTAGTGGGATGTCAGAAGTAGGTTTTTAAACAGAGTACTAGGTACATGCAATGAACTACCAGGGATGGTGATGGAGGCAGTTTAGAGACAATTACGAGATTTTTATGTAGGCACATGGATGCAAGAAAAATGGAGGACTGTGTGGGAGGGAAGCATTGGATTGATCTTGGAGTAGATTAAAAGGTAGGTACAACATTATGGGCTAAAGGGCCTGTAATGTGCTGTACTGTCCTATGTTTTATGTACTTTACACAAAATAACTTAATCATAAACAGACTAGTGTTTTATTTAGCTGCTTCATCCATGTGACATTCTAATACATATATGTCAAACTCAAGGCCCGCGGGCCAAATCCGGCCCGCGGTGGAATTATCTTTGGCCCGCGAGATAATATCTAAGTACTATTAAAGCTGGCCCCAGTAATCGAAGCGCCTATGGCGTATGATATGGCTAATGTTGAGTTTATTCAGGTACCAGGTTTTCAGGGTTTTTAGTGTTTATTCGGTTTCCCTGGTTTATTTCCTGAATATCATTAATGAATATTTTTTTTCTCTATTAGAGCTGGCACGCTGGTATATTGCATGCACCACTAATACTACAAATCCCAGAATGCACTGCCTGTGCATTGCTCGCGCTTGCTTTACTCTCTCATCAGCATCCTTATGGCGCTAGTCACGTGTGGTCAACTTTCAGCTATCCCTCACCCCAAAAATGGCTGAACGAAAGGTGGACTTTGAAAACAGGGGTTTTCAAGGCAGGTGGGAGGCAGAGTATATGTTCGCAGATATAAAGGGCAAACCTGTTTGTCTTGTGTGCGGAGAAGGTGTGGCTGTAGTTAAAGAATATAACGTAAGACGACACTATGAAACGAAACACCACGACAAATACAAGCATCTGGAGAAGAAACAGAAGCCCGCGATGTGCGGTCAAAAGAGTGGATTGGTGGGCAGGATCCAGGAGAAGATGCGAGAGGAAAACGGCGCAGGTGAGCTGGCAGCTTATCACATCATCATACACCAGGAATCGTTGTGTGGCAAAGCCTTGAAAATGGAACATATAATGAGCACCATAACACGAGCAGTTAACTTCATAAGAGCCAAAGGTTTAAATCACCGCGAGTTCAAGTCGTTTCTGGAGGAGTTGGGTTCAGAATATAATGATTTGCCCTATCACACAGAGGTGCGATGGTTAAGCCAAGAAAAAGTGCTGAAAAGATGTTTCGAGTTGCATGAGGAGATCTGGAAAGCAAAGTTTTCCAGTGAGTTGCATGGAAAGCAAAGGGAAAGACACAACAGAGCTCCGGGATAAAAAGTTGCTTTGTGAAATGGCGTTTCTGTGTGACATCACGAGCCATCTCAATGCGCTCAACCTGCAGCTTCAGGGGTGGGGTCGTGTGATCACAGACATGTACGCTGCAGTGAGGGCTTTTAAAACCAAGCTGCGCCTGTGGGAGACGCAGATGCAGCAAGAAAACTTGAGCCATTTTCCGTGTTGCCAAACTATGAAAGAGCAGGTTTCTACCGCAGTGTTCCCACGTGCAAAGTTTGCTGAAAAACTTAGCATACTTGGTGCCGACTTCACACGGCGATTTGCCGACTTTGAAGCCCAAAAAAGCAGGTTTGAACTGCTCAGTAATCCATTTGCAGCTGACGTGGAAAGCGCACCAACCAACATACACATGGAGCTGATTGAACTCCAATGTAGTGACACACTCAAGGCAAAGTATGACTCGGAGGGCACTGCACAGTTTCTACGTTTCATTCCCAACACAATGCCCCAGCTGCGTACCCAAGCTGCTCAAATGCTCTCTATGTTTGGCAGCACATATCAGTGTGAACAACTGTTCTCTTTGATGAAGATAAAACATCACACAGGAGTCGACTTTCTGATGAACACCTTCACTCAATTCTGAGGATTTCCTCAGCTCAGAGCCTGACTCCAAACATTGATGAACTTGCATCCCAAGATGAGATGCCAAGTATCTGGCTTAGACTAGTGTGAATCACAGAGTGTTGGCCTGTGGAAAAATGTTTTCATTAGAAATTACTCCGGAAAAGCTGCAGATAAAGCCATAAGAAATAAATGCAACTGATTTTTATTTATTTAATGTTTAATGTTGTTTTTGTAGGCAATAACCTAAGCTTTGTTAGTTCCAGGTTAATATGTGTAATAAATTCATTTCATAAGTTTTGCAATGAACGCTGAACCAGTCCGGCCCTCGACTTGCACCGATTTTTAAATTTTGGCCCACTGTGTATTTGAGTTTGACACCCCTGCGTTAGGTCTACATTTGTGTTTGCTAATGCCTGATTTCAAACGGTTTATTAATGGAAAAGGTATGGCTCCCAAAACAATCTTAGCCGAAATAGCATCGTTTCTTTCTCGTTGCCTACTTTCTTGTAATCTACGTCTGTAAGTTAATACCAATCATAAAAAGAATGCTTGCTAGGCAATCTGCTTCATAAAAAATGAAATTCGTAAAGTGAAACAATTTTAGATATAGCAGAGACTGAGACACATGAGAGCAGGTTGAAAAAATGAAGGCAACGAAAGCTGTGGGAGCACGCGCACGTGCATAACTGATCCGGCCCGCATGAAGTCGCATCTTTCTCAATCCGGCCTGTGACCTAAAATGAGCTTGACACCCCTGTTCTAATAGTTAACCTATGTTAAATAATATCACTTGTGCAAAATGCATTTGTGCTTGAGTATCATCTACACACAGCAAAGAAGTATGCTTTCACATGACACAAGAGACCTGCTGCTGCAGTTACTAGCCTAGACTGGCCTATGCCTATGGACTCCAATGCATAGATGATCTAATAGATAGCTCCTCATTAAGCCTTTTCTTTGTCCTCTGGTTCAACTTCTCGTCTCCTCACCAAGGATACCCTTTCAGCAGAATCCCCTTTAAACCCACATCCCAGCCTAACCTTTGAATACATGCCTAAAGAGGTTCCCAATTCAAACATGACTGTGATGTGACACCAGTCACTTCTCCCTGCCCTGATGCTTCTGAAGGCCTGATGTTCCCAGCCCTCTCACAATTGCCTCCACTCATCACACTACAGTGGACATCTTAGATGGAAGAACTTAATTTCCAGTTAGGCTGTCCCTGTGCTCCCTGCCCACACCTGGCCATTTTTTGTCATCCTTTACCGAGGTCAAAATAAATTCCTGGCGAATATCTTGACATGGGTGTTGTCAGAAACCTTGCCTCCAAAGGGATCAGCCTGAAGTACCAACCCGTGGGTAGAATTAGCATGAATGATGAGCATGACACTCTGAAAATTGATAATTACTAAGCAAACAAGAATAGTATTAAATATATTTTCCACAGGATGTGTTCATACTCCTTAACTATTTATGATTTCTTCCAATATGTGTCTTAACTGAAATAATTATTATAAATTGGTTACAATATAATTGCCAAAAGTTACTTCCAATTGTTGAAACTGAGTGATTTATGTTTTTTGATTTTCTTCAAAATAAAAGATTTACCATTTGATCTATTGCCTTGATTTGGCCACATTGTCCATGGGTTTGGAAGCCTCGTGTTCTACATAGGACCGAGAAATGCTTACAATTTGGTAACTTGCTGGATGCTGCCAACCTTTGTTTTGGATTTTCACCTTTTGCTATCCAGTGCTCTGTAAACACTTTAGAAAGCTTGGCTTCTCTTCCAGCTAAGGAAATCAAACATTATTTTCCAATCACCCAAACCTGTACAGTGATACTGCCTTCTTCTCCTTTGAAAGACGCACAGTTCAGTTCACCTCTGCCTTTTGCTTACAGCCAGTGTGAGTAATCTCCAGATTGTGTTTGAGAATTCCAAGGATTTCACAATGGCGCCTGGTTTACTGAGCAGGACAGCTGGGAGGAGTGACCTTATTTGTCACATTTGCTGTTTCCTCAAGCAAGAGCTATTATATTACAGCGGAATGCATAGCATTAGAAATCAAATGTGGTCAGCTTCCTTTTAGACTTTCTGTTGTATCTGCTAATTTGGATAACCACGTTCCACTGAAAAGTATATCATGATAGAATTAGAATTAGAATTAAAACACTACAGCACAGTACAGGCCCTTCAGCCCTCGATGTTGTGCCGACCCAGATATTCCTTTTAAAAAAGTACTAACCCTACACTACCCCATAACCCTCTATTTTTCTTTCATCCACGTGCCTATCAAAGAGGCTCTTAAATACCCCTAATGTTTTAGCCTCCACCACCATCCCTGGCAAGACATTCCAGACACACACAACCCTCCATGTAAAGAACTTAACCCTGATGTCTCCCCTAAACTTCCCTCCCTTAACTTTGTACATATGCCCTCTGGTGTTTGCTATTCATTCCCTGGGAAACAGGTACTGGCTATCCACCCTACCCATGAGTCTCATAATCTTGCAGACTTCTATCAAGTCTCCTCTCATCCTTCTACGCTCCAAAGGGAAAAGTCTCAGCTCTGCTAACCTTGCCTCATAAGACTTGTTCTCCAGTCCAGGCAACATCTCCTATAATGATAAATCTCCTCTGCACCCTCTCCATAGCTTCCACATCCTTCCTATAATGAGATGACCAGAAATGAACACAATACTCTTACCAGAGATTTGTAGAGTTTGAACATGACCTCTCTACTCTTGAACTCAATCCCCCTGTTAATGAAGCCTAGCATCCCATAGGCCTTCTTAACTACCCTATCAACCTGTGCAGCAACCTTGAGGGATGTATAGATTTGAACCCCAAGGTCCCTCTGTTCATCCACACTCTTAAGTAACCGACCATTAACCCCACACTCATCCTTCTGGTTTATCCTTCCAAAATGCATCACCTCACACTCATCCGGATTGAACTCCATCTGCCACTTCTCTGCCCAACTCTGCATCCTCTCTACATCCTCTTGTAACCTTCGACAATGTACAGCTCCATCCACAACTCCTCCAAGCTTCATGTCATCCGCAAACTTACTCACCCATCCTTCTGCCTCTTCATCCAGGTCATTTATAAAAGTCACAAAGAGCAGGGGTCCCAGGACAAATCCTTGTGGCACTCCTATAGTCACCAGCCTCTAGACAGAATGCTTGCCTTCCACAACTACCCTCTGCTCTCTTCCTGTAAGCCAATTTTTATCCAAACAGCCAAGGTTCCACTGATCCCATGCCTCATGACTTTCTGGATGACTTTCTCATGGGGGACTTGCTGTTTCAAATTAATTGATCTTGATACATAATCAGTTTGTTGGAAAGATGCAATAATGAGCACCACAATTAATGAACAGTAATTTCAAAGTGAATTTAGCCTAATTTAGAGAGTCGTAGAAGTAATGATCTTGAGTCACAATGACAGAGGGAAAATGACTAATGACAACAAGTCACCAAGATTCTTGAGTGGAAAAACAATCAAATATTGGAATGGATCCTGAGTAAAATAATACACACTGTGTTGACTTTTAAATGCCCTCTGAAATGGTCTCATAAGCCATTCAGTTCAAGGACAATTAGGGATAGGGAGCAAATGCGAGTTTTTCCAGAGATATCCAAATCACAACTATATGAATACATTAAGAAATTAGATATTTTTAAATGAGACTATAAATGCTATGTATGTGCACATTCTTTTTACTATCCTGTATGCTGCTTTAAAAAAATTCAAGTTTTTAAAAATGGTACATAAGTTCCAGGTTATTGTCCAACTCTAAAAGGAACAGCAACTTTATTGTCATAGTCCCTACTGTCTAAAAGTTATAACCTCCATTCAAGCAAGCAGGATAACAACATAAACATGAGAGATTCTGCAGATGCTAGAAATCCAGAGTGACACATAAAATTCTGGAGGAACTCAGCAGGTCAGCCAGCATCTATGGATGGAAAAAATAGTCGGTGTCTCTTGAGTCCTGAAGGGTCTCGGCCCAAAGTGTCAACTGTTTATTCCCCTCCATAGATGCTGCCTGCCCTGCTGAGTTTCTCCAGCATTTTACGTGAAGTAGTATAACAATGCCTTTAATAATCTTCAGCATGATGGCATTATGGCTGTGAGTCTGGTGGCAGCCACAAGTCCAAGGGCTAGCTGTCATTTCAACTCACCAACTGCATTCTAAGGAAGAGTATAAGTTGTTTGGGAGAGGAGGGAGCAGGAAGAGTGAAAGAGAGTTTTTATATTTAATATTTGATTGTGTGCTTTGCTTGGGCTAGGCTCCAAGGCAGAAAGAACAGAAACACTGACACTCAGTCTTGTAACTTGAAGCAAAGTTATTACTGAACAGTGAGCCCATGATGATTTGAGGTGGAGAGGGTTAATTTTGCAGTGCTGCAAATAAATACGTGGCATGATCCTGTCATTTATGTATTTGGCCACAGCTGGTTGTGAATTATTCTCCAACCAAGGGAATATAAGGAGTAATTCACCAGGTGTAATCATATTGATGGATATGTTTGAAGAAGATTTAATAATGAATAAAACATTGTTTTCAAACTGCCTGTCATCCGGCTCAACCCTATGATCCATGTTTTATGTGGAATGGTAAATGGTAGGACAGGAGCTCTTTGCTACAGCTAGCCCATGTCTTGGGCCTTTGTCCATCACAGCCAAGAAGTCCAGGGAAGAAGAAATAAAGGGCTTCCTATCCTAATGCCTATCTCACTATGTGCTCACTGTGAAATATCAAACCTCTGTGCAGCAGAGTACAAATAAGAGAAATTTCAATTTGCTTCTCTCCTGCGCTGAGCTGGTCTGGTAATGAGCTAGCCTTATCTTGAGAAACAATGAGAACTAGAATGAGCACAAAAGCATTCCAGGTTAGGGGGAGAAACCTTTAAAAAGGATTTCTGTGCATGAAAGATGCTTGTGTGAATGAAAAACATGGGCAACTGGAAGCTCACTGTGAAACACAGTCACTTAAGCACAATGACGTGCTGCTCACGTCAATAATAGGTCAGGGGTGAGTGGTACTGTGGATCCATCATCAGAACCCTAGGCAGGTTCAATATTTACATAATCATGCTTTCAGAAGCAAAATATTCAAAAGCAGTGTAAATGGTGTATCACTGAAGATGTTGTACTTTATAATACAGCGGAGGGATGGTTATCATGAACTAAACTACCATTCAGTCACTCACTCTATGTTAAAACCATCTTTACTTTGTTCCCCATTCCAACCTACATTTCTTGACATAGTTCTCAGGCTATGAGTGTTTGCTTCCGACAGTCAGCACACAGAGTTTTGTATTGGTGTTAAGAGAATGAGAACTAAAAGTAATTTGTGCAATATGAAAGAGTACGTAAACAGTCAATGTGCTTTCCTCCTGTTGCACTCCAATCTAGAAATTTTGTTTACATTTTCTTTCTAATACTGCACTCGAAATGAATAAGGGAAAGGTGGGTATTGTCACTAAATATACCGTTAAAGGCAAACAGGAATAGACAATGTAATTTTTTTTAATGTTGTTTAAAAGCAAAGGAATTATATTGCAGTATGAAAATGTGCGGGACATTGGCTGATGTAAATTATAAAGTGAATCCCTGCCTCTTTTATTTAAAATGTTTCATTTCTAGAACCTGAGGCCATATCATATTCTGTGTCAGCCAGGTTTGATTTTTTTTTTAATTTACACATTTATAATGCAAACACTTTTAGGAGTTGTAGTTTAATACATTTCATTTGGATTTTTAAGACTTCTTTAAAAAATGCACTTTTCACAGAAGACTCTTCCCCAAACACATAGGAACTCACAGATATTACTGCTATCCAATTAATCATCACATGATTAGTACTGTAGATTGATAATAAAGCAGGTCAAGAGCATGTACACCATAGGTAATTGGATCCACCCATAATCTGCCATATTCATTATAAACCCTGTGACAAAAGTCCCACACAGACCACTTATCAAGTAGTTTGATTCCAAAAGCAGGAAGTTTAATCGTTCACAGCTAACAGCCCTTGCTTTTCTTACCCTCTCAAGTAAATGGTGACAATATTAGGAAATCTAGAGACTTAAGTTGCTAATTTGCTTTAGTCAGAGGGGAGAAGTTCTTAATACAGTACCAGGAATACTTAAAGCAGCTAATCAATTTGCTCTTCTATTTCATTAGCCAGAGGAGACCGATAGTTTTCAAATTGCCTCCACCTTTGCACATCCTTTATATCATTGACATCAAAGTAAATATGCCTGGAGCTCAGAGAAGTCAAAACACATCAAACACAAACCCATTGTGCTTTCTCCTTCCACAAAACATACGGATTTTACCAAGTTATCCATATTGAAATTACCTTTATTGCATCTCCACTATCCATACCTAATCTTAAACGCAACTCAACTTGCTGCTTCAGCAACTAACAACAACTTCCAACTTTATTAACCCCTGTGTAGAGTGCTTCATTGATCTAAATCATTTTCACCTAACCCTATATCTATGGCCCTTCATTCCAGTCCTCTCCACTACTAGAAATTGACTGCTCCTTTCCGTTATGCCCTATCCTTTCATGATTGTAAATATTTCTATCAGAAATGGTTTTGATAAAAATAAATAATTAGTTGCCCTCATTTTTAGAAGTCTCATTTTATTCTGGATATGTAAACTCTGAGGCAGTACAGTCCTCAGCATCAGGGATTAGTTTGAAAAATGCTTCCTGAATTTAATTTTCACCTGCTTAATGTTGATTCTAAACACTCTATCCCCTTAAGAAGTTTCCTCTGCTGCCACAGAATCTATTTACTCCCTCCCAATATTATGTTAATTGTCTGTCACATCAACAGAACTAACTACCGCTCTAGTGGAAATCCAACAGCTTTATGAACACTTTTATCAAAATCATCTTTTCATTTTCAGTTATTTAAAAGATCCAAATTTATGCTGCCCAAGCTGCCAGAAAGCAGTCAGAGCTTGCCTTATCTCAATTACTCGTCTAATACATAACTATTACACTGAAGTGCCTAATAATGAGAAACTTTGTAAAAATTCCCCTAAAACCATAAATCAATTACAGACTTCATCTCTGCTGATTGGATTACATCATTGAATAATTCCTACCAAATTATGAGCCATTACTGCTTTTAGCTTCCCGGTAATTGCTGCACATAACATTGGTGACTTCTAAATGAATGTTGGCACGGTTCTCTTAATCATATTCTCCACCCCGTGTCTCTTGTTACTCTGAATGTTGTTCAGAATTGCAGAATCCCATCCATCATCCCTCCTCCACCCACCATTCCTCCCTCACCCTATAATAAGGTCAGTTGGCAATCACGGAATTTCATATTTCATTATTGCTTAAAGTAGTCAAAATACTTATTCTCTCATTTTACCTCAGTTTAAGTTAAATAACCTGCATTAATATGGCCTTCTAATTTTTGTTCCTCATCGTAGCTTCTCTCAGAAATTATAAGTTTGTCCTTTCAGAGGTCCAAGCAGGTTTTCACAGGTGTACAATTATATTTGTTGTAAAATTATTATCATACTTAAAGCTTTTCTGTGAATGTGTAAAGATACTATTGGAAAGTTAGCTCACTCACTCATAGAAGACTTTTATATTTTATTGATAATGGACATTGTTAACTTAACAAATTGAATTGTATAGTGATTGCTTGTCACACTCTATCAGATTACATATCCATTCGGAGCATACAAGAGTACTCAATTAAATTTGCCTTAGTGTCCTGCATCCTGTGTTGAGTTGGAATTGATTAAAAACAGTGGCATAGCTTTAGAACTACAGCTCCTAAAACGGCATGTGGCTTGCATATATTCTGCATATGTTAATCATTGAGTTTTAGAAACACCTCTTGATTCTTAGAATGTGAGTTCATTAAATTTATCAGAATAGAGATGAAACTGGCAACATATTGTTTCCCTCCCGGGTTCTGTTAGCAGTGAGTGGATAGTTAACTTCAGTTTTATCCAAATTTAAATACTACAAAAATCCCACACAAATGTTAACTGGGTTGCTCAGTCAACCAAGTCAACCTGTTACTGTTTCTACATGAACTTATTTGAAATGTACTTTACAAATGACAAGTTTACAAGTGTTAAATCAAATCCTTAAACCATGCTGAGGGAACGTGGAGGCCAGTGAACCATTCCCAGAGCAAATGAGTTCCTTTGAAATCTGTTGCTTGAAAACTCTGCAAATAATTGTTAAGGTTTTACCAACAAGACTGAAAAACTGTGAAATATGGCTGACAAACCTAATTTAGATTTTTTTTAAAGCTAATACACCCAAAACAATTGAAATAGATTTAAAGCAACAAAAGAAATCGATAGTAAAAAAAAAGAAAAGGAGGGATTGGACAGGGTTTTGTGTCTTTTTTCTTGTCATTTGAGACTCTAATGATGCACTTATGTTGCCCGCTCTTCCCTTTTTCTTACACCTTACCTACTTAAGGAGGAATTCTTGATTGGTAAGTCGATGCTACCCGCAGACTAGGGATTTATTATAGGTCGCTGGAGAGAATAGATTTCTTCTGCAGGAAACACAACAAAGCTGTACCTATCAGAGGGGCTTTTTTAGTTAAAGTAATGGTCTATTTGTTTTGCGACTTTATTTTATACATAAATCTCATTTTGTGATGTTTGTTCATTGTCCTTTTAATGCCACGCTTTACTGGGGCCTATTGGTTTTCTCCTTTTAATGCAGTATGTAGTTCTGTACGCATATCTTATTTTACTTCCTTCACATCCTACTTATCATTTCTTGTGTTTCCTTTTATATAATTTGAAAAAAAAAGCTTATTTCTTTTTCCTCTCTCCTACCATTCTTCTTTGATTATCACATTGTTCGCATGCTTTTTTTAAAACAAAAAAAAGGAAAAAAAATGCATGATATCTAACTCTACGAGTTTTCATGTTGGAAAAATTTTCTTTTGTGTTTGGGGGTTAGGTGCCTTTAACAGTAGAGAGTGCATCATACAGGCAGAATACTGTCCCATCAACACTGTGCCACGTAACAGCACAATGTTTCTGTTTGCAGATATACAAGTCAGGTTCTTCTGGCCACAAGTTTGTGAAGGAAGAATACAGCAAGCCTGATAATGTGCCCAGCCAGAATGGAACTTATCAAGATTATGATTCAGGCAATGATACCGCTTCACCCCCATCAACCAAAGCTCCCTCATCCAGATTGCAAACCAAGGAAGAGAAGGGGCAGACGCTGAACCACCACGCAGAGTTAGGCCACCAGATGCTTTCTCCAGGCAAACTGAAGCTTGGTGAAGCTGAGCCTAGTTCAGATTCAGGGAACTCGTTGACAAGCTGCTCCTCTCCGTGCAAAGTTGTGGCCTCATCTCCAAGTGCATCTCCAGCTTATCAGCTGGACAAAGGGACCAGGAGGTAGGTCTCGGAAAGGATCTGTAAGAAACGGAACTGGCTTAAAGGGGCTTCATGGTCATTCAACACCAGGCAGTGTATAAATCATGCAATCTGAAAGCCCACCTACATCTTGGCTAATGGTAACAGATTGTCCAAACACCTTCTTTGCCACCACTCCATCCCACAACGGTGCGGGAAGGAGAAAACATGTAATGTTGCTCCTACTCTTTCTCCAGCCCTTCAATGGGTGGCTGACTCTGACGTCACATCCTTGTGAGTTTATACTCACTAAGTGGTGGCAAGCGATGAAACAAGTGATATGTGATAAAATATGCCCATGGTGCTGTTAGGAAGGGAGTTCTAGGGTTTCAATCTATCTTCAATGAAAAACCATTCACAGGTTTCCAAATCAGGATGATGCATGGCTTGGAGGTGGTGCTGTCTTCCTGTGTCCATTACCACTATCCTAGATGATAGAGGTCGTGGATTTCTGAGCTTGTGTCAAAGAAGCCATGCTGGGTTACTGCCTTCCGTGTTGTGAATGGTCATCCTGTGCCAGTGCTGAAAGGGGTAGATGCTGAAGGTGGTGAAGGATTGGCTACCAATCAAGCTGAAGGAATTGTCCTTGATGCTGTTGAGTTTGTCCAGCATAGCTGGAGCTCCTCACCAAGATGAGTTGAGACATTCCTGACTTGGAGTTCATGGATGATAGAGAACTGGGGAGTTTATGACTCATTATTTTCTACCAGACACCCAACACCTAATGTATCCTGCAGCTTCAGTATTTATATGACATCTTGGTTTCTGGCCATTGGTGATTCCCAAGATGCTAAGGAAATGGCATTTGATGATGCCAGATTATTGAATTTAAAGGGATGGAGCTTCAACTCTGACCCAAGGCTGTAGTCATAGCTCATCACTACTTGTCACTTATCAGTCCATGCCTGAAGCTGTTGGCAGCTTGTCCCCTGCAGACATGAACTGCCTCATTTTTTAAGGAATTGTAAATAGATTTGAACAGTGCACAATCATCAAACATCTTTAAACGTCCTATGATAGAAGGAAGGTCACTGATGAAGCCACAGAAAATGACTGGGCCCTGAAACACTCCTGCGGGTATGTTTTGTGGAAAAGATGATTGGCCTCCAAAACCACAAGTTTTTTTATTTAATGCTGGATATGACGCTATCGTGTTGAGAGTTTTACCCTACACCAAAATTAAGGCTTCGCGAGTTTGTATTTACCCAGCTGCGGCCTTTAACATTAACTGCTGTCATTCTCATTTAGCTATAAAGGCATTTTTTTTAGGATAAGACCCACTAATGTCAGGAATTAAGTGTATCAATGTTGGTGAGGAAATTAATTAATTCATCCTTGATAGGACTGACCAGTGACCTTACCCTTTTCTTTATGGAGAGTCAACATATTGCTGGTATTCCTGGTGTTGTGTTTGAAGGACATTTCTTCATGAGGTAAAGTGATAGGTTTGAGTTCTGGTCTTTAGAAGAAGTGTCCTTGATGGGCTATTTTGTCTTCTGTTTTTATTATTTTCCAGTTGTTTATGGAAGTCAAGAAATTATAGTGGTGCCTTGTCCATTCAAATTTACACCAGTATCATTCTCATTCATTACAGGGAAATATCTTCCCCACACAACTGGCCAACAACCTCTGAGAAAAAGAAAAGTCCTTCCCCTTCACCAACCTGGAGTTCAACTGGGAGATATCGCTCAAGAAGTGAATCCCCGAGCAGCAGAGGGCGGGGCAGGAGCTCCCGCAGCTACAGCTGTTCTTCCGGCTCCCGCTCTCCCGAGTACAAGTCAACCACAAAATATTCCAGAAGCAGATCACACTCTTCAGGGAAAAGGTTTGTCCAAGAAGCCACTGAGGGTGAACAGATGAGATTGCCTTGAATGGAACTGGAAATTTAGACAGTTATCAGTGCTAACACACTCAGCTGTAACTCTGATGGTTCAGATTACATCCCAATGTCTTGAACACATAAACCAAGTGGTACTTCAAGGGAAGAGGTGCTAACTGTTGGAGATACACAGAAAGAGGCACCAAAGTGGAGATATGATGTGTCATTACAGAAAGAACAGGGGAATTCATCATGCCTTTCCAGTGCTTAGACCTCATCCCCCTAATCTGAAGGAAAGTTGTTTTAAATATGCTATCCATGGGGAATTCTTTTCAATCTCCCTGATGCCTACATGGGTTTCCTTCAGATTCTCTGGTTGCTTCACACATCCCAAAGTTATTCAGGACACTTTGTAAATAGGTCAGTGTGTGTGATTACAGACACACACACCGTATGTATGACACACAAGTGTATGGGTGAGTGGTAGAATCGGGCAGAAGTTATTGAGTGTGGAGAGTAAACTTGGATTTATGTAAATGGATAGAGACTCAATAGGCTAAGGATGTGCTGTGCCACAATGATTCTATGATACCTTTGGGCAGATCTTTCACTTTCAAAGGTCTGCCACCTTGTAAACACCTTAGTTAGTCCCTTCAAAACTTGGAACTGGAGGTCGGTGCAGCCTTCTACACTGGTTCTGTTCCTGCCCAGGACTGGCAGTCCTGTGACACATGTACTGCACCAGTGCCCTTCTCAGGGGTAAGGCACATCTTAAGCTTCCCCAGCACTTCATCCAGGAAACCTGGATGGTTTATGAAAAGAAGCTCCACTGAAACCAAAACAGGAGCACAAAGCCAAGCAGGCATTTTCATTTGATTTAATTCAGGTCAATTAAAAGTATTTATTCAGCTTTTAGAATTGTTTTAAAACACTGTACATCTATCAAACAATTTTAATTGTGATAAATAGTAATTTTACTGCCTTTTCATATTGCCCACTGTGTTTGTGAATATCTGTGTCATCTATAAACATTCAAACTCAAACAGAGCATTAACTGATAAAACTGTGCCGGAGGGAACACTATTCTGAGAAGTCTTAGGCTACATTGGACTTAATAATGAGGCCATTGTCCCAAAGGAAGACCACACCCAAGAGCATATTTGAAGAAGGAACGTCAATTTGGATGAACTGTCAGAGACCTTGGGCCAGTCAATATAAAACCCAGCCCTTACTGCACTAGCCTAATCATAATCTCTTTACAAAGTTCTGAGGAGCATTCATAACATATTCCACGAGTTTTATGTGGAACTGTGTAATGTTCTTTAAGATTCCCTCAATACCAGCAGTATTCCGTAAAAGACAGTGAATGCTTTAAGCAGAGGATCTTTGCTCTCATGCTGTGGAACTGTTCATAATTAAGTGATAAGAAGTGTAAGAGAGGAAATCGTGTCTTACCCAATCAATTGTATAATACTCTTTCTGCTCCATCAGCACAGCGATTATCTTGTCATTCAGTTATACAGTTAGATTCTGATCAAGCTGCCTCACTGAACTAGTCCTATTTGCCTGCATTTGGACCATATCCCTCTAACTTTTTCCCATCCATGAACCTGTCCAAGCAGTAAAATTGTACCTACCCTTGCCACTTTCTCTGGCAGCTTGTTCCATATACCCACCAAACCCTTTGTGAAAGAGTTGCCCCTCATGTCCCCTTTAAATCTTTTCCCTATCATCTTAAACCTAAGCCCTCTGGTTTTACATCTTCCTTTTCAGGAAGGAAAAGACTGATGTCATTCACCTTACCTATGCTCCACAAGAATTTATAAACCCCCATATGGTCACCCCGTCAGCATCCTTTGTCCCAGGGAAACATGCTGAGTCTATGCAGTCTCTCCTTAAACCTCAAACACACAGTATTCCAGGTGGGGTGTCGTCAATATCTAATGCATTCATTCAGGGGATATGGATATTACTGGCACTACCAGCAATGATTGTACTCCTATAGTTCCCTTATCGGTTAGCAGTCAGCTGGGAATCTGAGACATTAATGGGTCTGAAGATCTTTGTAGGTCAGACTAGGTAAGATCAGCAAACTTCCTTCCCTGAAGGACTTTAACAGACCATTTGGTTGTTTATGACAGACTAGTAGTTTATAGGCTATTGTTACTAAGACAAGTCTTTTTTTTTAAATTTCAGATTTCTTCAGTTATTATACTAGAAATCCTTGAGTTCTGCTCAGTCAAAGGTCCATAACTCTTGGCAGCTAATAGGATTTGTAGGCAGCCTTTGGTCTTGTGCCCACTTCCTTCCATTCCACTTCGAGATCCTCCGTAAATTCTACCACAGAAGGTGGCTAAAGGTGAACAGTTGGGCAGTTGGGAAGGGAATACATTCCTTCTGCTTCTGACACTAAGCTTGAATGCTTCTGAATGTGGGGGTTCTTGATGCTCTTCTCAATGCTCTCTCTTAATTTTGAGATAGTGTGCAGATTACATTTTTTTTGAGGAGGGTTACAGAACTTCCTTGAATTGTTTACTTCAGCCCTCTGGAAATTTGCCATGACAAAGTTGCTTTGGGGTTCTAGGGTTGGGCTTCTGAATGAAAGGCTCCACCCATCAAGGCAGGCTGTCTATAATTGGAGCTGTATTGGCTTTGGACCTGTGATTCCCTTTGCTTAGAACAGTTATTGCTGTTTAGGCTCAGGAGAGAGGGCAGGGATTTAAATGTGACTGCTTTGGGAGGAAAATATTAAACTTTCCCATGATACACAAATGCGTATCCCCATGTGTATTGAATATTAGGGCTCCCATCCTATCATTTTTTCTCCCCACCTACATCACTATGGCTTTAGCTAGTGACTCATCGATAAAAGTATGCGTTCCCTCGGGTCTCTTCTGAATGACTCTGCAAATCTGCTAACTGCGTTGTAGTGCTGGATATTGTAACACATACAGGACATCAGTTTCAGTCCCTGGGTGTAGTTGACCGGAATCATTTCATCAACTTAAATTTCAAATTGAGATGTTGCAGTGTGTTTGAAACACAGGTCACGTTAAAATTTGATAACTGTAGTTAGACATAACGCACAGTATCCTGGACCAAGAATCGAGGGCTGTTACTTTGTGCTTTTCCAGGTCTTCTTCACGCTCTCTGAGTTATTCACCTCGGTCTAGGAGGAGAAGCCCAGGAAGCAGTAGCTCCCGATCGCGACACAGCCCAAGCTATTCAAGATACAGCCCAGAGAGGTAATGAAGTAAAGGGTTGCTTTATGGGTCTGACCTCACTGTGCACAGCTTTACGTAACAAGGGAGTGTGTGGGGAATGGAGTTTGTCAGTGTGCTAATGGTCTCCCCATCATCTTCTCCAAACACCTGATGTGCATCTGATCATATTATGTTCTCTCCAAACATAGAATGCAGGTGTGTGGAAATTTGAATTGCCGGTTACAACTTTTTTCTGCAGAAAAGCAATGGGCTCTGGACCTTTGTGATTTTGTAAGTTATGTGATAGGCAAAAGTTTAAGGCAAAAATCTACTTTTAATTCACATCAAATAATTGTTAACAATTATTGAGTCTATATCACTAAATGAAGATTACATAGTCAGAAGAGGACAAATGCCAGAGTGGATTGGAACTGTCAGATTTTGCATGGTGGATCTATATATCATTTCAATCCCTTATTAAGAAATAAACATCAATATTTAATTAGAGAAACTTCTTTTGAACCTGTTGCACAAGTAGTACAGTTAACATCACTACCAAACTCCTCAACACCAATTAACCCCTCAGTAACATCTGGTAATCCACACAACACCCTCTACACCATTGTCATAACCATTTCAGCTTCCAGTAATTTCAATTAACCCAAGAATGAACATACCAGTGCAATGGGGCCTGGGGCTCTTCAGGCTCACTGTGGATTTTTATTATTCACAAGCCAATTGCTGTTCTGACTGAAGTTGTAAAATGCCATTGTTAATGCCGGGCATGAAGCAATATTGTGTACTCATTATTGCTAAACTGTGTTGTATCTCATTTTAAATGCTACACATTCCATAATCAAATGTGGGCCACTGTCAATAGCTATCTGAGTGCATATATTCCTGTGCAGTCATTTCAATTCTCCATTTCACAAGACAGGTTCTCTATTTTTTAGGTGCCCGGTTATAAACCACCGCAGCTCCAGACAGCACTTAGGAAAACTGTATAGGGAGAATAGTACCAGCAAAGCACCCTGACCACCCTGCTTCATGTTCATGCGGGGGAAAAAAATAAATCTAATCTGAACGACCAATCATTAACACAGGAGTATAGCAACAGTCGGACAATAATTTGCCTGTTCCCTTCACCCTAGTAATTGTCATGCATGAGTTTCTTTAAAGATAGCAATCAGTCATTATCAATTAATCTACACCCTGGCCCAGAAATACAGTGAGAAATCTCCCATTAGGGGAGTTTGAGAGGCATCACATTGCCAACATGTTCTGCCCTCTGTACAATTCAGTATGTCTCAGGTATTGTATCTCCAGCATGGCTTTCCAAAGGAATTCTATCTAACGTATTATTCCAACCACAGGGTTTTTAGCTCAGAGGGAATACTTGAATCTCTTATGCAAACTTCACACAAATATAATGGTTCAGTTATATATTCCTGTACAAAGACCAAGGCTAAAATTGCCATTTCATTTTCATCTCCCACCTTAATCAATTTTTTTTTCAATTTGTCTTTTCAAATCCCATTTCACTTTGTGTTATGTTTACGATCTTTAGCAACTTCCCTTCACTGCCTTTGCACTTTTGATCTTGCTGGTATGCGGATTCAACTGAAGAATCTGACCTGAAGGTTTAGGGTAACTATCTTTCTCATTCAGTCACAGAACAAGCTGTGAAGGATTTCCTATTGCAAGGAAATGTTTGAATCAGCCTTTAATAATCTACCCTAATACCTTAATTATCATTACAATGTATTATTGTCATATGTGCCCAGATGAAGTGAGAAGCTTTTGCTTAAGTGCTATCCATGCATAAGTACATCAACACACAAAATACTGGGGCAATTCAACAGGTCAGGCAGCATCTATGGAGAGGAATAAACAGGCAATGTTTCAGGCTGAGACCGTTCATCAGTTCTCATCTTCCTCCAGCATTTTTGTGTGCGTTACTCTGGATTTACTGCATCTGCAGGATCTCTTGTGTTTATAGGTACATCCAAGTATTACCAAAGAATAAAAAGCAGAATGCAAAATATATTGCTCCAGGTAGAGAGGAGTTGCAATGGAGTGCAAGGACCACAGTGAGAGGTCAAACTAGGGGGTCAAGAGTTCATCTTTTAGCATTTGAGAGGACTCTCCAAGATAACTGTGGGATAGAAGCTGTTCTTGAGCCCAGTGATACAATCTTTCATATCTTGTGTTTCACCAACCTGGATAAAGGCAAGGGCAATCTTAATGGAATATCACATAGTTTAATTCACTGAAGCAAACAAAATACACCTGGTGAGAGAAGTAAGACTTCACTCCTAGAAAACCCTAGCAAAAGATTCAGGTGATTAAACGTAGATGATAGAGATCCTTGTACATGTCTGTTAGGGAAAAGGAAAAGGGTCCATTTGTTTTGTGCTTCAGTTTTGTTTTAGAAATTAACACTTTAATCTGTACTTGGATAGGGACCACGATCGAGGCCGGGACAGTAAAAAGTATAGCTCACGAGAGAGGGAGTCCAGGCGACGCCGGTCTCGGTCCTACTCTCCAATGAGGAAGCGCAGACGAGATTCTCCAAGTCACCTGGAACCTCGGCGCATCACCAGGTTAGTGAAAAGTCACTGCTGTATCTCTCGCCATGTACTTGTCTGGACAGCTTTTGACTTTTGCTAATGTGCCTGCCTCGGCCATTATTTCGGGGAGTTCATTCCAAATACAGACCGCATGAAGAAAGTGCCTCTGATGTCTCCTTTAAATCTCTTGTTCATGCTCTCCTGCTTTCAGTATCCCCTCTCTGGTTATGTGCTTTAACCTTGTCTACAGTATGCCCCTCAATGCCCCTCATGATCTCTATCAGGTCACTCCTAAATCTCCTACTTTCCTGGAAATAATGTCATAGTTTACACACCCTTTCCTTGTAACCCAGGCCCCCAAGTCCAGGCAACAGCCTGGTAAATATTTCTGCATTCCTCCAGTGCATCTTTCCTATAACTGTCACAAGGACGTGGTTGAGGACACAGGCACTGAAGCAGAGTTGTTAGGCGTTCGCACCACTGCAAACGGGGAGCCAGTATCTTGGAGAGACTTTATACAGAGATATGGTTCACATGGAGAATCCAGGAGACGATGCAGAATTTAGAACTAACAGTCCTAAATAACCATGAAACAAGGTTACTCATACAAGAGTTGTTCAACGAGCTGGCAGTTCCTTGTTGTGATTCCAGGGTTTTTATCCCGCAGTTACTGATGGGAAGCAGGTGTGTGTAATTTGCTGAACTGGGAACGATTGGAAATCAGGCAAGGGGATTAGGGCCCAATTAATGCGGAATTGCCAGATGGGTCGATGACAATAACAGGGTGACCAAAACTGTACACAATACTCCATGTGCAGCTTCACTAATGTCTGCAACATACAGTAACTTCCAAGTTCCTATATTCAGTGCCCTGAATAATGAAATCCAACATGCCAAATGCATTCTTCACCATTCTATCTACCTGTGATGCTATTGTGTCATTCATTAGACCAGTGTTATCATTTTCTTGCCCCTCTCTAATGCTCAGCCCAGCAACTTTTGGATGTTTCCTCAGTGACTCCAACATCATTCTCTTACTCATCCATCATGGCAACTTCTTCCATCCATTAATTGACTTTTAACTGAAGAAGTCCTTCTTGGCATCTCTCCTAACCCTACTCATATCAGCCTTTACTCCGCATCCTCTTTTCCTGCTAGACCAGCAACCATGAGGAACCATGCAGTTAATAGCAGTTAAATATGTCACACAGTTGAGTGGTGGGATGTAGACTGCATTAACAGTTGACCAGATTGGTTGCGGTTGGCAGTAGACTAAAATGGGTTTCATTTCTAATCAAGTCAATATTACCATCACAGTCGAGTAAACCAGTTTTCCAACCCCAAACTAATTTCCTAGGTTGCTCACATAGATAATTATAAATCACAGTTGAAATTATAGCAATCGTGTAGTGTAACTTCTTGGCTGAAGTCCCACACGGAGAGTGTATCATCAACTTCAGCAGTCTTAACGTACCATAACGAGTGCTATTGTGAGGGTGGGAAAGCAATCCCGTAAGAAATCACAGGCAGAATTACAAGCACGGCAGATGTGGCAGGATTTGCAAGCTGTTACTTCCTATGAGAAACCTAACAGCATAAGTGGCCGTGATGTTTCACTCCCTGAAGAGACCAATGTCTCTACTGCACACTTTGAAAGGGAGAATAACATTAAATCTGTGTGAGTCCTCACAGGATTGATGGACAGACAGCTAGACCTGGAAACAGGAGAGTGGCAATGAAATGAGGAGATGGACGAAGTTGGCAACATGGGTTTTCAACCTAATTCAAAATGTGTTGCTAATTGCATAGAAGATTGACATAGAGCATAGAAGAGTATAGCAAAGGAACAGGTCCTTTGGCCCACAATGTTGTGCCAAACTAATTAAGTTAATGACACCTAATTAAACTAATCCCTTCTGCTGGCTCAAGGTCCATATCCACCTATTCTCTGCATATTCATCTGCCTTCTAAAAGCATCTTAAATGCCTTTAATCTATCTGCCTCCACCACCACCTGTACCATTATATACCAGGCACCCCCCACTCCCTGCATAAAAGGTTCGACCCACACGTGTTCTTTGAATTTCATCCCCACCCCGCCTTAAATGGATGTCCACTAGTATTAGGCATTTCGACCCTGGGATAAAGATACTGGCTGTCTGTCTGTCTATGCCTTTCATAACTTTATAAACCTATTCAGTCTCTCCTCAGCCTCTGCCACTGCAGAGAAAAAGCCCATGTGTCCTCGTAGCACGTTCTCTCATCAAGGCAGCATCTGAGCAAGCCTCTATCGCAGTGTCTCCAAAACTCCACATCCTTCCGCGAATGTGGTGACCAGAACTGAATTCAGTGCTCCAGATGTGGCCTAAACAGAGTTTTATAAAGTTGCAAAATAATTCCCTTATTCTGGAACTCAATGTCAATAAAGGCCATACACGTCCTTTACTACCCTTTAAACTTGTGAGGCCTCTTTCAGGGTAATGATTTGACAAGAAACGTTGGGCAAAACATACAGAATGAAGTTTGCCAACAATTGGAGAACATGTCTGATTCTCACGCTGATTAAAGGCAATAAAGGTGATTATCAATTGGGGTATATGAGTGGATTTGTGTCATGAACCAATTCCAAGTTTGTGTCTTGTCTACGCTAACAAATGACACTTATCTTTGACAGCTATCAATGTATTATTTATCAACAAGTATAAGAAATACAATCTCTGTTTGTGTTTATCAGTGCTCGAAAACGGCCCATTCCATACTACAGACCCAGCCCCTCATCTTCCAGCAGCATCAGCAGCTACTCCTCCTGGTACAGCAGCCGAAGCCGGAGCCGGAGCCGGAGCAGGAGCCGGATTCACAGCCGGAGCCGCACCCGGAGCCGGAGTTACTCCAGCCGGAGCCGGACCCGCAGCCGCAGCCGGTCTCGGAGCTCGGCAAGGGGGAGCAGCAGCCGCAGCAGGAGCAAGAGTTATGATTCAGCGGGCAGCTATGAAAGCTTGAGGCGTTGAGCTGCACTTCCCTCAGTACTACACCCCCTCCCACACCCCCACACACACGATGTTTTCCTGCCCGCTACTTGCAGGTTGACCTCAATGTTACTTTGGTCTCACAATGTTTAATTGACAAATGGAATCTAATGCGTGTGAATATGTCGCTGAGCAACTAGACAGAAAGACAAACAGGCTCACGTTTCTCCAAACTCATCTCCCGCTTTAAAGGCGAAGTGAAACCCTCAAGCATTTTCATGTTCTTTGTTTCCGACAGCAGGTCTGAAACAGAAGCAACAGGTCCAGCTTGTAGCAGTAAAGTGCTTTCTCGATTGTTTTCTGATCGACTTGCTGCTGAGGGGCTTTCTGAGCTTGGGTGAGGTCCAGCCCCCACGAGGCAAAGACTGGATACCAAGTCAGAATAGCAGCGGTTCCAACAGGAAGCCGTGTCGACTCAGCAGGTGCACGGTAGCTATTTTCAGAGGGTATTTAGGCGAGCTCACTGATAAATATGAATCACATTATAGGTAAGCACAGCAGATGCTCCCCATCTCTTACAGTAATGTCATGTGCACTCATTTATACTGGAATTAGAATAATCAGCGTTCAAGATGGCGCTGTTGACATAAGGGACATTTTGCGGGTGGGTCACAGTCTACAAGTTGGGCTAAATCATGAAGATGCAGGGCATATGTGGCGTTGTTTATATCAGGATTCTGCTGGCTTGTTCTACTCCAGCAGAAAGCAGCCTCAGCTCTTAACAAAGGGATACATTTCAAACGCAAGGCATAAAACCCTCTGAAGACCAGCCTAGTTTTTCACGTTTGTTTAATAATCTCTACTGGCCACTGATAAAATGTCAGCAAGGCAAATAGAACACCTGTTCAAAGAAAGTCTATCATAACAAGCCTAAGCATCAAGTCCTCATGCAGAATACTGAGATGGATAATCTCCAAGCACATGGTATTCATTTTTTATCCTTGGTTGTTAGCAGGAGATAAAATATAAATACTTTCTCCTGGATATTTTCTCAGAGAGATATAAAATATTCTCTAGAAAATTCCTTGTGTTGCATTTGAATTGTCCAGCCTATTTTTTATTCATTATCGGCTAATCTATGTTGACAGGCCAAAACTGTAACCTGCAGTGCAGTGTGCCAGCAAGGTTTCAAGCAATGAGCAGGAAGACTCAGTAAATCAACATAGAATATCAAGTTTGGAGCAAGAAATAAACTGTTGGAGGAACTAAGTGGGTTGGGCAGCTTCTATGGAGACAAAACAATGGTCAGCTTTTTGGGTCCAGAACCTCAATCAGGACTCAGTGCAAGATCGCGACACAAAATACTAACCATCCCTTTGCCTTCGCAGATACTGCCTGAGTTCCTCCAGCTATGTATTTGTTGCAGTCTCTTGTCTCCCCCAGTATCAGGGTTGGCCTTAGAAAGCCTGCAGCCATCAGAACAAGAGTTGACAGGACTCTTCGGTGTTGGATTCTGGAGGAAGATTAACCTAGAATGAAAAATAGTCATTGATTCATCAACTGGAAGGAACCTGGAATTGCAGTGAAAACTGAACTAGTTTGATCTGGAATCTAAAGCATCCTTATCCTGAATATAGTTAATTCAGAAACTAAATAGCATGAACTTCAACTCCACAACAGACTGTGTTTATCATAGCAGCCTCTCCAAAATCTAAGGGTAATTTCTTGCTCCAGGATGTCTTGAGAAAATCGAATGTGTCCTACACTAAGTTGAACATGTTGCTCAAACGCCGCAGCCATCTGCCGCAGTAGTATATAGAAATGTTTCACTGCAGCAGAGTGAAGTACATATTAAGGAATCAGCACTGGGATCTTCCTCGGGGGGCAGAGTGAAGTGATGTATATTTCTACCTGAACTGGAAGTCCTAGGTGCTCATTCTGTGCGCCTGAGGTGTTTCAGTTATTAGCACAAAACATTCCTCAACCCCTAAAGGCATAATCACCTGAAAGAACAACTCTGGTAACATGCCAACGAGTAAAAATAAGCTTATCTTGCTGAACATTATTTAAGAATGACCCAGATGACTTGTAGTAAGTTATTGATAGAGTTTTAGATTAACTGCTTGATTTGCACTCCAATCCTATTTATTTCAAATATTTCACATTTTAAGAAATACAGTATACCAAACTCTTGATCAATTGTATTTTCACTATGCACTGTAAATATATTGATAAAGGTCAATACTGCACCCATTTATTTAATATTTATTTGCCCTATTTATTGAACTTATTTATATGATGTAGGCCACAGAGCCTGTACTTAAGGAACTTCTGTGTGTAGTGTAAAAAATTCCCATTGCTTTTCTTTTATAAGCCATCACTTCCAAGATTTTGTGAAACTGTGTTTGTGAAGAAGAGCCTGTAATCAGAATTTTTCTTTTAGCAAAGGATCTAGGTGATATGAACTTCCCAATGATAAATTGTAACAGCCAAAAAAAAATCGCATTGGTTAATGTTCAGTATTATCAATTGTAGCTAGATTAATCAGTCACATATAACAACAACAGATGTGTTTGTATTTGTTAGAATGCCCTCAACCCAAATAGTTTTTTTTAATGTCTTAGAACAAATGATACAGGAAGAGCAAAGTTGAACAGGGCGCACATTTGTTCAATAATGTCAGTTGGTATCTGATTCTTCTGTCTCCTCTTGCACTGGAGTTGAAGTTTTCTCTAAATATTCCTGTACCAGCTCTTTTAATCTTTCTGTGAAAATAAGATATATTCTTCATGACATTAGTCTTCCTAATGCATTTAATTTGTGAGCTTGTAAAACAAAAAAAAATTCTAAAAATAAACATCCTGACTTGAATTTGAGGTTTGCTTTCCACTGGTGATGTTTTGCTGTCACATAGTTTCCCCATTTGTCTTGGTACAGGTGGTCTCAGCTTTCAAATGCCCACTGGTGTTGTAAGTACAAGCAAGCACTTACGAAGCTTCTGGTACGTACTGTGGGGCTACAGACGTCTTCAGCCATGGGGAACTCAGCTGGCATCCATACTTCCAGCTTACAAACAAGTTCATGGGAACAGAGCCCTGCCCGTATAAATAACTTATCATTAGACATAGACTACTACTATCAGGAATGCTTCTGAGCTGTGTGAGTCAGTGGTAACACTGCCAGCTGGGTCAGGAACTGTTGGTTCCAGGCTCCCTCCTGACACTGTAGCACATGATGACCCTGTTGCAGTACTGAAGGTGTCAGATGAGATCTTAACTCAAAGCATGGTCTCTGCTAACCTATCCCAACACAGTTACTCACTTTAGGCATATTCAGTCACTAGTGTAATATCATCGTTTAATATGTCAAAGAAATGTATAACTAGAAACACAATGTTACAATCTACAATGACCTCTGGCCAAACTTAACTCATAAAAATTATCCTATAATAAAAATGAAGACATGAGCACCAACACTATAGTTTACATTCCAGAGTAAGGAATGTTCCCAGTTAAGACAGCACAGAGAAGAGTTTGACGTGAGTGCATTAAATAAGCTGATGGACACGGCATTGATTGAAATTTCCACCCTGATGTGCTGTGAAATGGAGTTTCCAAGTTGAAATAGCACAGGTTCCAATCTTCCATGGAGTTTTTCAGACTCCTCATGACATTGTCGTCATTATTGATTGTATGTTGATATTGGAGGCAAAAGAAGGTTAAATTAATGAACTCAGCATTAAACTGTGCTGATACAGGGTATTCACTGAAGAGACTGACCATCCCTCTGTCCCCACAGATACTTCCTGACTCATTGTTCCTCCTGCCATTTGCTTTGGTTCCAGATTAGATCATGTACAATCTGTAGTGCCTCTGTCTGATGGTTCAGTCCCAATGGAGGACTTGTTTCAGAAACAATATGAATTTAAAATCCAATACTGTCTGAAGATAAGAAACAGTGAGAATATATTCCAACAGCAGCAACGGCAATAACAGCAATAGCAACAACAAAGTCCCGAAGAAGGGTTTTGGTCTAGGCCCGAAACAACAACTGTTTGTTCATTTCCATAGATGGCTTCCGACCTGCTGAATTCCTCCAGCATTTTGTGTGTATTGCTTACGATCTCCACCATCTGCAGAATCTCTCATGTTTATGAATAGCAACAATAATTTGCACATAGTGAAAATGTTTCATGTTTTCAAACATTAGAAACAATGCCAAGGGGATGTTCAGATAGGTAACACAAGTACTTTCAAAGTGGTAGATATAAAGATACCTTAAGGAGGAAAGTAGAGCTAGGGAGAGATGGGGGGGAGGGAGGGAGGGAGAGAGAATGAAAGGGGGGAGAGAGAGGGAGAGAGAGAGGGAGGGGGAGAGAGGGAGAGGGAGGGGGAGAGAGGGAAAGGGAGGGAGGGAGAGAGAGAGAGGTGGGTACTGAAACAGATATAGTGGGAGACAGAAAGGAATGGAGAGACAGAGGAGGCAAATATAAAGGTAAAGGAAAGAGAGGGAGAGTTTCGGGAGGGAATTCCCAGTCATGGTGCTTAAAGTCTCAGTCATCAATTGCACAGCAATTACATTGGAAAACATGCAAAATTGTGGGAGGTTATGGATCTTGAGCTAGAGAGTTGCAAACCTGTTCCTCAACGGTCCTGCAAAATCCTCTTTGTAATTTTTCAGCCAATCTCTCAAAACAGCAAAAAATAGATTGTTTGCACTTTTAACATTTTCCTGAAAGTCATGATAATATTAATGATATTAATTGTGTTGCACATTAAAAACAATTAATTATTAAAGCAGCTTCTCACCACTGTGAATTGTTTTAGACAGTTATTTCTGGACATTAGTGAAATCCAATGACCAACTATCGTAAGAAAACTCAAGTCATAGAAATAACTCATAATGGATATAATTTGATTATGAGAAAATTGAAGTAAAAGCAAAGATAGCTGGAGATAGAAGGTGAGATCTGCAGGTTGAAAGAGACTGACATTCACTTAGCACACATTCTATTATCCTTGTTGTCACAGGATACGCTGATAAGGGAGAGGCCAGCTTATCACAAAAATCCATTTCCATTAGTTATCTGGACGGCTCAGACAGAGCATGAGAGGAAGTAAAGCTTTGGGAACAGCAGTTACAGAGTCATTTGTTTTATGGTATAGAGTGTTAAAATTTACAAGCTGTCTTCCTTATAGACTGTGATCCCAAAATGCTATTTGTTTTAAAATACACAAGAGGTCATCCGAGAAAGATTAATATTTCCTATTTTATACTCTGAATAGCGAAACTCTCAAAAGTGTAATTCTCCCCCTGCCAGTGTTTTACCCACTTGCGATTGAGATAGGTTTTTAAGCACACATTAAGTAAAAGTTGGTTATAAGAAATTTTCATTCATAGGAATGAACAGAACAAAAATTAATTTTTTGTGAGAACCGTTTTTACTGTATGCTACTTCACAGTTTGTCTGGGCGACATGGTAATGCAGCAGTTAGTGTAACACTATTGTAGTGCCAGCTGTCACTGATCAGGGTTCTAGTCTCATCGCTGCCTGTAAGAAGTTTGTACGTTTTCCTCATGACCATGTTGGTTTCCTCTGGACACTCCAGTTTCTTCCCAAGTTCGAAAAAGATGTTAAATTATTTCCTTTCCCCTCTCTGTGATTTGTCAGCTAACATACTGTCCTTACTCGAGAAAGCAAGTGGGGTACTCTGCAGAAAAACCTCCACCATTTGGGTGCTAAGTTAAGATGTGGAAAAGTTAATGCTCTTCCCATGAAATGACACCACAAGTCCACCCAATGCAATAGGCAAACTGTTAAACTGATAAGAGTATGATTGATGTGGCAAGTAATTTGACATAGAATCTGCATTATATAAGTTAGTCACACTTAAAGCCTGAAGTGCAATTTACTGCTCAAGGACGGTTTTGCATAAATGCTCTTGAGGCTGTGAAAATATTTCTTTTATGAATGAACCTGAACCATAATCATAGACAAAAGTCAAAGTCTTGCTTCTTTCCAGGGTATCGTGTTGGTACTTAAATGTATTGTGTTCTTGCATCTACCCCGCAACTTAAATTTTCAATTTGTACTTACTGTGCACTATTTACAAAGTGGAATCAACCATTTTCCAAGGTCAATCATCACTCAGAAATCACTTGGAGAATTGAAGCATCAGTAGTGTGGTGTTTGACTTGATTCGCAGTCAAGCAAATGATTTGAATCTGAAAGTGTAAAGTGCTTCCCTGCTGTTTTTTTGTATGGTGTTGTTAGACAGCAGGGACCCAAGAGTGAAATGAAGAGGCCATAAACACATTTTGTCAAATCATTTCTGCTTGATATCCTGTCAAAGTGACATTGTTAAATAGAAACATGGAAATATGGATATGGGAAACCAAGACTGTGATCTGAATTAAGCTCCAGTCATGTTGGAGGAGGAAAAGTATATGAGAGCTGAGTCATACTGGGTAAGATGTTTCTGAATCACACTAATCTTACAGTCAGGTGGATAAGGCAATGAACTTAAAATAAACTGAAACCTTTAGTCTATCAGGACAGAGAGTCTGATGTTTACAGATTTCATTAAAATTACTTCACCCAATGTTATGTCAATCATTTATTCTCAATACCATAAAATGTTACTCACAGGAAATACAACATCCCCATTCTATTCAAAACAACACACAAAATACTGGAGGAACTCAGCAGGTAAGGTAGCATCTATGGAGGGGAATAAACAGTCAATGTTTCAGGCCAAAACCCTTCACCAGGACTGAAAAGAAGGGGGCAGAAGCCAGAATGCGAAGGTGGATGAAGGGGAAGGAGTACAAGCCAGCCAGGATAAGAAGTGGAGAGAATGAAAGGAGTCATCCTCATTTTCTTGATATTGTTCAAGACTGAGATCACTTATGCAGCATTGTAATGTATTGATGAGGTTCTGGAGAGTAGATGGCATGTTCATACAGGATGCTCCAATTAACTAATAATCATTGTGCAGCAAACTCATGCCCTTTTTAATTGCAACCCAATGAATGGGTTAACACATGAAGACTGTTTGATGGCTCTGGACCTGCATTCACTGGAGTTTAGATTTATAGGGGTAATTGGCACTGTGGGCTCAATGGGCTGAATAGCCTAATTCTGTTCCTACTTCTACTTCTGGTCTTGCCGGCTGGTGGTGTAGTGGCATCAGTGCTGGACTTCAGAGCGAAGGCTCCCGAGTTCAAATCCAGCCAGCTCCCTTGCACGTTTTCCATCTGTGCTGGGTTGAGCATCAAGCTAGCAACTCGGCCTTGTAAAAATAGGAAAGCTGTCACAACGGTGTCCGTTGGAGTTAACACTCAACACTTGGAGTTAAGGGCTACTTATGGTTATGGTCTTATTAGCAGGCAAAATTATACATTAGCAATATCTTTAGTGACACAATGCTAATAAGTGGAGATTAGTATTCAAAAGGACAGTAAAAACAACATAATCCTATCCATTTATAGAAAGAGGGAAGGCAGTCTGCCATCCTTACACAATCTACACAACACATGACTACAGACCCTGGCTTCTTAAGTTAAAGGCAATTAAGGATGGATCATAAACACTGATATTGCCAGTAACATCCACATCTTATGGGTTCATACCATTTCAAAAGGCTTTTTTCCCTCAGGTTGGGTGAGACTAGAACTGGTGATCACAGGTATCAGGTGAAAGGTGAAATTTTTAAGATGAATCTCTGGGGGGACTTCCTCACTTCAAGGGTGGTGCAGGTGTGGGACGAGCAGCCAGTGGAAGTGGTAGATACAGCTTCAGTTGTAAGCTTTAAGAGAAGGTTGATTAGATACATGAATGAGGAGGGTATGGTCTGGGTGTTGGTAAAAGGATTAGGCAGATACCAGGTCAGCATGGGTTCTGACCTGTAGCACTCTATGACTCTAGGACTTCAAAATATACTTAATATAGTAGAATAAATACTTGTTATTTAGCCATGTCACATGAAGAGATATGTTCAAGGATGTGTTCAAAGCCTCCTTGGAAAACATGCAACATCGGAGTCTCCTGAAAATCCTGAGAATCCTGACAAGGGTCCTCATGGTGGACGGATTCAGAAAGTGCACGGGATCTATGGTGACTCCGTATTTGCAGTTCAGAATTGCCTTGCCCACAGAAGACAAAGAGTAGTGTTATTCTGGCTGGAGGGCCACGACTAGTTGTGTTCTGCAGGGATTGGTGCTGGGACCTCTGTTGTTTGGGATATATATATATATATAAATGACTTGATGAAAGTGTGGACTGCTGGCAGTCTAAGTTGGCAGAAGGCACAAAGGTTGATGGAATTGTGCACAATGTAGAGGGCTGTCAAAGGCTGCAGTAAAGTATGTGCTGATGTGGGCAGAAAAATGGCAAATGGAGATAAATCCAAGAAAGTTTGAAATGTTACACTTTGGGCAGTGTAATATTCAGATTCAGATTCAGATTCAGATTCAGTGTATTGTCATTTAGAAACCACAAATGCAATGCAGTTAAAAAATGAGACAATGTTCCTCCAGAATGATATCACAAAAGCACATGACATAACAGACTACACGAGAAAATCCACATTACGTTTGGCAATCCCCAATCCAGAGTCCGGAGAGGCTGCTGCGTATTAACATAGTGCTACCGTCTTAGCGCGTTTCCCGGAAAGAAGCTCCAAATCCACCAGACAAACAAGACCAAAAACTAAAGCTACAAGACCTGCACAAAACCACATTGTTACAACAGTGCAAACAATAGCATAATTGATAAAAAAACAGACCATGGGCACAGTAAAAATAGTCCAAAGATGTAAAAGGACTATAAGTTCAAAAGAAATCACCACACAGTTTCCACAAGTCCCCTGGGTCCCGACAGACTCGCCATCCCACGCCGGCAGCAGAAGGGAATACCCCCGCTATGGACTTCCATGGCACCGCCCGATTCAGCCTCGCAGATGCAACACACACCGATAGCGACCTGACTGCAGCAGACTCCAAGTCCATTGAACCTCCGACCTCCGACCATCCCCTCCGGCACAGCTTCCCCGAGCACCATCCTCTATATAATGGGGATGTAAGGCGAAAGCAATTGTGGGACCCTTAACAGCATTGATAAATGTTGTGATCTTGGGGTTCAAGTTCATAGCTCACTGAAAATGGCCCTGCGAGTAGATAGAGTGGTTAAAAAACGGCACAGGGCATAATTGTCTTCATTGGTTGGGGCACTGATAAAAGTAAAAATCATGTTACAGCTACACAAATTTTTGGTTGGACTGTGCTTACAGAATTGTGTGCAATTCTGGTCACGCCATTGTAGGAAGAATGTGTAGGCTTTGGAAAGGGTGCAGAAGAGGTTTACGCAATGGCTGCTGGGTGAAAGGGCATGTGCTATCAGGAGAGGTTAAACCAACTTAGGTTGTTTTCTGTAGTGTTGAAGGCTGAGGAGAGATCTGGATAATGTTTATAGGATTTTATGGGTCATAGATAGCACAGACAGAATGAATTGATGCCATCATAGAAACAGCTCAGGAGCATGCATTGTATAATAATATGTATATATATTATATTTTATATTATATTAATCAGGGATCTTAGGATGCAATGAAAATAGCAATCAAGAAATGTCAAATATCTGTAATTTCTCTGTTGACATAGTTTTATTTCTGAAATGTGAAGGATGAATTTCAGTTTGTCTTGTTTTGATTGTCATTGTCTCTTTTCCTTACAATGTGGAATGAAGCCTCTTTGGTCGATTGATTGAGTCTATGCTATCCCCTTACTCATTTCACATATTACTTGTTCTCTCCACGTTCCCATCAATTACCCAAAGTCTTTTACTGACCTACACATTAAGGACAATTTAAACTGATCAATTCACCTGCCAATCCGCAGCCCTTGGGAGGTGGGAAAAACTGAACATTCATGGTAAATCCATAAGACCATAAGTCATAAACCTATCATCCTGCACTTTAAATATACTCAATGACTTGGTCTCCACAGTTATCTGTGGCAATGAATTCCACAGATTCACCATCCTCTGTCTAAAGAAATTCCTCCTCACCTCTGCTTACATGACTATCGTCCAGTGGCATTAATATCAACCATTATGAAACGCTTTGAACGACTGGTCATGGAACACATTAAAGCCTTTCTTCTGGACCCTTTTCTGTTCACTAATCACTCAAATTGATCCACTGAAGGTGAAATAACCTCTGCCCTCCTCTCTGTCCTATCCCACCTGGAAAATGGGTTCTCATACACCAGTCTTCTGTTTATAGACTTCAGTTCGGCGTTCAACACCATCATACCCCAGAAATCGGCAGGGAAACCATCCCCACTGGGTCTCACACACATCCTTCTGCAATTGGATACTGGACTTCTTAACAGTAAGGCCACAGTCAGTCCACGTGGGCAGCACTGTCTCTCGCCCCATTAGGCTGAGCACTGGCAGTCCCCAAGTCTGTGTGCTCTGCCCACTGCTGTTCACAATGCTGACACATGACTATATCACAGGATCCAGCTCAAACCGTGTCATCAAGTTTGCGGACGACTCAACAGTGTCTGAACAAGAAGACCAAGGAAATCATTGTAGACTGCAGGAAGGTGCAGATAAATTCCTTGAACAAGAAGGCACAGCATTGCCTCCACTTCCTTTCCTAAGAAGATTGAGGCAAGCAACGCCACCTCCCCCACCACCCGCATCTTAACTGCGTTTTACAGGAGCACCATTGAAAGTGTCCAGACAAGTTGCAACTCCATCTGGTATGGGAGCAATTGTGCATTGGAACAGAAGTCCCTACAAAAGACTGTGAGCACAGCAGAGAGGATTCCATCCATCCATCGGGGACATTTATCAGGAGTGCTGCATACACAGAGCCCTTAGTATTATTAAGGATCCCACTCATCCATCCAGCATCCTCTTTGACTTTCTACCATCAGGCAGGAGACTCCCAAGCATAAAAACAAAAACAGCTAGAATGAGAAACAGTATCTTCCTCCAGGCCATTAGGCTTCTGAACTCCCTGCTGCATTGTCACCGGTTAATTGGTTCCACACCTTACAATATTTAATATTAATGCACTTTAGTTGGTTATTTATATGTGATTTGTCTGTAGATGTGATCCTTACCTTCATAAGTTATTGTGTGCGATGTGTGTTATGTGTACTACTGTGCTTTTCACCCTGGTTTGGTGAAACGTTGTCTCGTTTCTATATACATTAAGTGGTTATATAAATGATATACATGTATATATTTCAATGACAATAAACTTGACCTGAATTGACTTGACTTGACTAAAGGGATGTTCTATTCTGAGACTGTGCCCTTTGGCCCTAGACTCTCCCAAAACAGGAAACATCCTCTCCATGACTACTGTATCTAAGCCTTTCAACATTCAATGAGATTCCCCCCTCCCCCCTTCATTCCCCTAAACTTGAATCCAGGAGAAGTACAGACCCAGAGCCATCAAACACACCTCATACATTAACCCTTTCATTCCTGTGATAATTCTTGTGAACTTCCTCTGGACCCTCTCCAATGCCAGCACATTCACAGTACGTCAAGGAGAACATACGCACACTCTGCACAGACTGTGAAAGAGATCAGAGTTAAACCCAGATCAATCAATTCGGGAAATGTTTGTTTTTTAATCCTCACTCTCTGTGACCAATATGCTGCCTAATATTCTGTTCAGTCCATCCCAATGGAATCCACGCCCAGAGATGTAGCTGTGGAAGCAAGTTTTGATGGCTTTTCAAAAACAGGAAGTAAATAAGCAAGTGGAAATCTCATAGGAAAGTGGAAAGCTTTTTTCAGGAGACCCTTCCTGGAAGTGAAGTGGTAGTGAATTCAACAGTGATGCAAAAGCAACTTATTATAGATACTGAAAATCAGTGTGTGAAGTGCTGGAAACACTCAGCAGGTCAGACAGCATAGATGAAAAGAGAAACAGAGATATTGCTTCAAGTCAATGACACTTTGTTAAACAGAAATATTGATTCTGGTCCTCTGTTTAACTTGCTGTGTATCACTAGTACATTCTATTTCTACAGGATTAATTACCCTATTATGACCGTTTCCTGCAACCAAACTCCCATCACTCAAAAGAGGTCACATTGTCAGCCTCTGAGGTTTAATTATAAAACAATAACTTCTGGAAATGATGAGCATCTGAGCAAGGAGGACACAGCTCTTACTGCTTGTCTCTGCCAAAGGCATTGGTAATTAGCCTTGCCAAATGACCTCGGCCTGAAACATCGACTGTACTGCTGCCTGGCCTGCTGAGCTCCTCCACCAGTCTGTGTCTGTTGTCTGGATTTCCAGCATCTGCAGATTTTCTCTTGGTTGTATTGGTAATTAGTTTACCGAGATGCAGTACAAAGCCTTTGCTTGCATGCTATCAAGTGCAAGGGAAAGAGAGTGCAGTAAGTAGTGTTACAGAAAAAGTAGACAACTAGAGTGCAAGGGCCTTAATGAGGTACATTAGGAGATCAAGAGTTCATAAAGATGGCTCTTTTTATTATTTGAAGTGAATGTTCACAATATTTCAGGAAACACATATATTGAGCATCAAATCAATCCATTATTTTACAATACAGTGATATCACTCCTGTTGAACAACACACCTGTGAAGGTGGTGGTACTGGTAGCAGAATCAGGTTTATTGTCTCTGACATTTGAGGTGAAATCTGTTGTTTTGTTGCAGCAGTACAATGCAAGAAAAAACAATTATAGACTATAAGTTACAAAAATGAATGTCAATGAGAGGAACAGAGGGATAGTGGTCATGGACAGTTCAAAGATCTCAAAGTTGAAAGTAAGTTTTATTAACAAAGTGCATTCCTGTCAAAACCCTGAGAATCATTTTCTTGTGGGCATACTCAACAAATCTATAGAATAATAACCATAACAGAATCAGTGAAAGACTGCCCAACTATGGTGTTCAACCAGACTGCAAAAGACAACATACTGTACAAATACATAAAGAAGAAATAATAATAAGTCAATAATAAATATATATTGAGGATATAAGATGAAGAGTCCTGGGAAGTGCATTGGTTGTGGGAACGTTCCAGAGATGAAGTTGAGAGAAGTTATCCCCTTTCCTTCAAGATCCTGATGGCTGAGGGGTAACATCTGTTCCTGAACCTGGTGATGTGAGTCCTGAGGCTCCTGTACCTTCTTCCTGATGGCAGCAGCAAGAACAGAGCATGTGGTAGGGATCCCTGGTGATGGATGCTGCTTTCCGGCGATTGCATTTCATGTAGATGTGCTCAATGATTGGGAGGGCCTTGGAGTTTCCACACCAGGCTGTGACGCAGCCAGTCAATACTCACCTATCGAACTTCGTCAAAGTTTCAGAAATCATGCTGAACCTCCCCGAGGGGCTGCCGTGCTTTCTTTGTAGCTGCCCGTATGTGCGCTTAAATACACTTATCTGATGGCCAGGGTGGAGGAGAAATCGGTTCCTAAAACATTGAATGTGGGTCTTCAGGCTCCTGTACCTCCTCCCTGTTGGTAGCAATGAGAAGAGGGAATTTCCCAAAAGGTGGTGCCAACCAGACAGATCATAAGTGTGTACTAAAGTACTTTGAGGTGGCAATTAAATACATGGAATACAGAATATAGTTGTTATGTTTCAGACAAAATGTACTGTTGTTTTTTTTTATTGTGTGAGAGGTCCGTTAGAGAGTCTGGTAACAGTGGGATAAAAGCTGACCTTCAGGCTGGTGGCACATGTTCCAAAGTTCTTTCCTCCCCGATAAAATGGCCGGGTTGGAGGCGCCTTGAATTATTTTGACCGATCGAGCGAGAAGTGCGGCCGGTGTGAATTGAGGGGTGGATGGTTTGCGTGTCGGGCTAAACTGCGCTCACAGCTTTTTGCAGACCTGGGCAGAACACTTGTTTGACACTCAAAAGTGCTCAGCCACCGTTTGTGAGTATGACTTATGAATCAAATATTTCCTACTCCCACACCAATCCCACCCTCCCAGCCCCCACTCTAAAAGGGTGTCATGGGCTGGTAAACAAGGATGAGCCGGGCTGCTTTAAATAGCCAGCGGAGAGGCCGGGCGAAGGCAGGCATGGCTAAACTTGGTCAGTACACGTAGGGAGTCTGCATTGCTCATAGATCAGATTTTACAGATGACAACTGCTGGCGTGCTCGCCGCCCCGCTAAGTATAAAGTCCGGGCGCAGAGCTGAGTGGAGGGAGTGCAGAGAGTGGAGGCATGGCTGAAGGACAGGTACCATTCTCCTGCCAGATACCCGGCAGGCACAGAACCAGCAGGGACCCCTTCCGAGAGCCTCGCTTCTTAGACGATGAGTTCGGCATGTCGGCTTTCCCCGAACACTTCACGGCCGACTGGCCAGACTGGGCTCGCCCAAGGCTCACCTCGAACTGGCCGGGGTCCCTGCGGTCGTCCTTTAACGGGACGGCCCGCGAAGCTCCGTCAGTTTGCGGCCGGTCGCCGCCTCAGTACACGGCTCGCTACATGGGATATCCCGAGACCAGGAATCCGCCTAGCCTCAGCCCCGGGGAGCCCTGGAAGGTGTGTGTCAACGTGCAGAGCTTCGCCCCCGAGGAGCTCACGATCAAAACCAAGGACGGCTTCGTGGAGATATCAGGTAGGTGGGAGTGGTGACCCGCAATGCCTTCTGCTTGGACCACGAATTATTGGCAGTTCCAGCATAGAAACTGTGTCTAGACGGGTTAACGCGCCGTCCCTCTCCACCCCTTGCCCTGATGCGTACTAATGTTGCTGCTGAGGTGTTAGTAGTGGTTAAGATTACTGCTTTTTACAAAGTTCACTGCTAGCCACATTCCGGATTGTTTGTAAGTTTGGTCAATGCGCAGTGGACCATTTGAGAGTATTTTCTATTTGGGGTATTTTTACTTTGAACAAATCTAGCCATTTTTTTTTACTGACAAAGCAGTTTAAAAAATAGCCTTGCTCATTTTCGAACCCGCGGACCCAGCTGCGTTGAAGGCCACATCAGGGAGATCGCTAAGGGGTGTGTGATGTAAAGTTAGAGGAGTGAGCTCTGCATTTAAGAATGTTGCATGTTGAAATGTGGGAGGGGAGAACCAGATGTTGTTCCAGTGTCCAGGATTTCAGGGGTAGGGCAGGGACCCAAGAGGCATGAAACATACAAATCAATGGTCAAAATGACAGCAATGAACCCAACACTGGAATGAAATCAAAAATGTGGAAGAACTGCTCCAGAAACAATTTCACTTGAGATCATTTAGTATTTGATACACTTTCTTGACTTCTCCCTTTTATCATTCTAAGGAAAACATGAAGAAAAGCAGGAAGAAGGGGGAATAGTTTCCAAAAACTTCACCAAAAAAATCCAGTAAGTAGCAAACCAGTGCTCATTAAAACTATGCAAGTCTAAAGAAATAATTTATTTATTTAGTCGATGTGTCAGTAAGCAGAGAGAGAGAGAGAGAGTTTACATGAACTTGAGATTCCATGCCTGCAAGCCTCTACCTTATTTGGTGAGTGAATCAGCAAGGGTATGGTTGAAAATTGCATTGATTTTAACAAAGTGGAGCCATCACTGCGACCTCACTAAGCCCTGACTGGAAGAGAGTGTGGCAGGAGAGGACTATCAGCTCCCACTGCATCTACCGAGCGTCCTTTCAAACTATCACTATGTCTATCTGCTTCTATAATCTTGAAAGCCCCTTTTAAGTCCTTAACTCTACTTAACATGGGCACATTTGGCATTTTATTTGCAGTAAGAGTTAAATTGAACTAACAATTAACTTGACTCCAATAATTCTCTGTACTTTTTTGTTGCACCATAAGTCATTGGAACAGTATTAGGCCATTTGGCCTATCGCGTCTCCTTTGTTATTCCATCATGGCTGATTAATATCCCTCTCAACTCCATTCTGCTGCCTTCTCCGTGTAACTTTTGATGCTCTTACTAATCAAGAACCCTTCAGTTTCTGCTTGAAGAATACCCAGTGACTTGGTCCCCACAACAACCTGTGGCAATGAATTCCACGGATTTGCCACACTCTTGATAAAGAAATTCCTCTTCTTCTGTTCTAAAGGGACATCCTGCTATTTGGAAGCTATCCTGCTACTCAGAGCAGAAGAAACAGTTATTGCTTATTTATTATTATTTCTTTCTTTTTGTATTTGCCCAGTTTGAGTCTTTTGCACACTGGGTGAATGCCAAATTGTTGTGGCCTTTGATTTTATTATGGTTATTATTCTATTATAGATTTATTGCATATGCCCACAAGAAAATGAATCTCAGGGTTGTATATGGTGATATATATGTGCTTTGATAATACATTTACTATGAAGTTTGGTGCTAGGTTCCCCCACTAAAGGAAACATCCTTTCCACATCCACGCTATCTAGGCCTTTGAATATTCAGTAGGTTTCAATGAGATTCCCCCTCATTCTCCTAAATTTTAGTGAGTACAATCCTCCAGCTAACAGATACTCCTCATCCGTTAATCATTTCATTCCCAGGATCATTTTTGTGAATCTTCTCTGGACCATCTCCAATGCTAACTCATCTGTTCTTTGATAAGGGGCCACTTAAATTGATTTAAACATTTAAATCAATTTATTTTAAATGTACTTATTTTTGGTTAAAATATCACTGGAGAATGTTCAAACTAAAAATGTTATATCCAAGAATATCTAGCCAATAACTTATCTTTTAATGCCAAAATTCTTTATAACTTATGGACAATATCGTCATTGGCAGAATAAACAATTGACTTCATGACATTAGACCAAATACTCGATTTTTTTTTAACTTAATTCCAACGAGATCAATTGCTTCGAAAACTTTGAAGATTAGATCATTGATCAAAATTTACTCTTTTTACTGCACATAATGAACAGACAAATATTGGACCAAAATTGACTGAATTTTCAAGTCAAAGTGAGTGAATGTCTCCTTTTAAAATCTGTAACTTTGCAGGTTTTTAAGGATTAAAACAGCGGAGTGGAATGTGTATTATCTTGAGGAGGAGAACAAGTAAAAATCATAAAATCAATTAAATATAGGATAAGATCTGTATCTCAGCAAAAGACTGATGTAACAGCTGAGCAAATGGTCTATCAACACTGGTTTTGATACAAGTACAGTAGATATTGTGTCAGCATTTGTCATGTGCTGTGATTATGTCACATATTAGGTCATAAATTAAAACAATTCAATAACAAATTTAAATAAACAATACATTGGTGTATATATGCAGATGATCGCATGCTCATGAACTGTAGTAAGGCATGACAGTCCATTTTTAATCATAGTTCTGCTCGCCAGGAAGCAAAAAGATTTGTTCAACTTTTCTTCATTATTGTAATACACCCTTGAGAAAAATTGTTGAATTTTTTTCCTTTGTAAATTGCTAACTAATGATCTGCCATTCTATTGTAAACCCAATTTTACTAGAGGAGAATTAATATATAACATAAAACATTCAAGATATAAATAATTGGCTGCCATCAAGATAATTGATACCATTTTAAACCTTTCCTTTCAGAGTAGTAAACCTATTAATCTCTGGGAAAGCATTTATTAAAAATACCCTGGCTTCACACAAAAAAAATCCAATTGACAAGCTATATACATTTGGGTAAAATGAAAGTCAGATGATCCATTTATAAAATTGATTTCACTCTCATGTCAAGGCCAGCGTTTCAGCAATAAGAATTAGATAACAATGCTGCATACTTCAAAGCAAAACAACAGTCAAACTATTTTTCACTTTGACTGGACTTTCATTAAACCATCTAGGTGTATTCTCTTGGTAATCTCTGCTCATATGGTCACAGTCCCAGTAAAGTAAGCTTCTCATAAGTGATCATTAGTTTCTAATCAGTTGTTGTCAATCAGATATTTTTTAGCATTGTCTACTGTCCCCTTTCCACCATGTCACAATCCTATTACTTGTCTCTCATAACTCAATGGAAAAAAAGTGTGGGAATTTATTCTGTAAATTTTTTTAAGAGTCCTATTTACTTCCCAACTATAAAATTTATCATGAAAGCTCTTGGTCTGTGTAGAGTTTTGCTGGTCTGCTTGTCTCTTGTATGAGTTACAGAAGATTACGAGAAGCTCTGTACAATTTCAGTGCATTTCAATGGTCAAGTAGTAAGTGGAACCCAAAGATATGCTGAAGACACTGTGGGATGGATATTAGTATGGCCGGGCTTGACAATCAAACTGGGCCAACAGATTGATTGTACTGCTGTGAAGATGAAAACTTTTTACCTAATGATTAAAGCAAAAAGGCTTTGAACCAGGGGTTCCTCACCTGGGGTTCACGGACCCCTTGCTTAATGCTATTGGTCCATGTCATATAAAAGGTTGGGAACTCCTGCTTTTAAGAAACAAAAACCTCCAAGTCCCCATTAAATAGATGTTTGCAAAAATTATTGCTTTGAACATACCTCGTTCTAGTTAAATCTGAATTGTTAGTCTTCTGTTGAACACAAGGCTTCAGAGAACTTTTCAAACATTTCAGATACAGAACTGGAGTTCACAAAATAATTGGGAATCTGGTAAATACAGATCAGAACGTGATGTTAAATTGAGATCCTCAGCAGTTTATTCTTAATACCCTTCTCCCACATTATTCATTAATAGTATGGATGTGAACAAGACACCATGCAGATAAGCATAGTTCTGATTTATAGCATTCAGAAGGATCAAGTGCTTAGCCTAGAATAATAGGCAGATATTAATATGGATGCAAGTAAAGAAAATGTGCATTTATAGAAATGTTCCAAATTGTTTTACAGTTAGTAATGGCAACCACATTGTAATTCAAGTGACATAGCAATCAAATGTAGTGATCACCCATAAAGTGGGTCAAAATGCATTGGGACATGTGCTAGGATATGGACTGGAGCACTGAACATTCATCTGAAGTAGCCATGAAAGTGGTAGTGAAACTGCTTGATTATAACTAGTTAGTAAATTTGATGGATTAACATACTATGGAGTGCTGGAAGTGATTCCGTTCAGGATAATGCCGTTGGATCTTTTTATAGCCATCTGACTCACCTCAGTTTAATAAGACAGCTGTAAGGCAGGGTGCTCAATGTACCAGGCCCCAACTCTGCATTAATCTATTATTTTTATAAGTTGGGTTTAAACTTACAAACCTCTAATTTGTAGGCCAACTACTCACTATAATTTCAATAAACATTACAGGTGATTTGTAGGAACTAACGAAATCACTTTGGCATTCCCTGGCATTTCATTAAAAGTTTTATTTTTGTATAATGAGAAGTTAACATGTGAGCTTTTAAAATATATGAAAGAGATATCTTAAGCAAAGTTTGCTCTCCCCCACCCCCAGAACTGACAGTTCAATTGGCCATTCAACAGCGATACTTTCTCTGCTCCAATTTCCCTGACTCAATTTAATTTCTTAATAATTACCTGGGTTTAAGCACCAGTCAGCATCATATTGAATTGCAGTTGATCATATGGTGTCTGCTCTCAGTTAGCTACTGTTCCTGATACAATCATTAGATCTACTATTTTTTTTTAACTTTACCAGTGGTATTTTTAAACTTGGGACAACATTAAGTTGCCTTTAAGTTTAATCTTTAAAGTTAAGTTGTCATTAAGTTTAATCTGGTTTTTCTCAATTGAAATACCAGAGTAATTGCACAGAAGGCCATTTAGCCCATCGTCTAAGCTGACACGTAGTAGCAATTCCAAAGCATCAACTTTATTCCTAATACATTTACATGTATCAGGAATTTGCTATGGTGTGTTGGTCAGGGTGTGACATGCAACAAAGAGCAATGGCAACATCATTTCTCCTACTCTTTTCCAAAGGCCTAAAATTATTTTTTGTCAAGCGTTTTGCCAATTCATTGTCAGAAACCTTGACTGATTCTTCCTCAATCGTCTCTACAGGCAGTAACTTTCAGATCATAAAAGCAAAATGATATTTCTTCATGCCTCCCTTATATTTAGTACTCAAAACTTTAACCGCTTCCCCATTGTCCTTGAACCATTCATCAATTGGAATTGATTGTCTCCATTTATCTTGCCTGATAAAGCAGTCTTGATCTTTTACACCTGGAGCAAAATTATGTTCTGAATGTATTAAGCATAAAATGTCAAGGCACTGACTTATAATTAGGTCAGGGATTTGGGACGCAGTGTGAAAGCCTTGCTCAATATTATATCATTTCTCTGTTTCTCTAGGTTGCCCATCGAAGTGAACCCTGTCACAGTTTTTGCATCCTTGTCTCCCGAAGGAGTCTTAATCATTGAAGCCCCTCCTGCGAGGCCACCTTGTTATGTCTATGGAGATGACAGCATGAGCATCGATGCAGAAGAAAATGGATTGAGAGGCCAGGAGCAGACTGTTTCTTAATCTTAACTGACTATGAAATTACCTGTCAAATATAAAACTTGCCAAAGAAAACAAGGTTATTACTTTTATATGAGGCAACAAGGACTGTACATAAATCATTGTTTGTTTACTTTGATACTTATAGATAGTCTTACGGAAGATATTGATCTGTTTTAGTCTATTTTGTATATGAGAAGACTGTATATTGATTGATCATTTTCCTGCACAATAGCATGTATTTTATATGCTGGTTATGGGAGACAGACTCAATACCGATCCTTCTGTAAACTGTGTTTAATTGTTGATTTTGAATAAAATCTACATTAAAAAAAATTTGGTTTTGTTTTATTGCCACAACAAAGTTCTGTGATTTCATTCTACTTAAGGAGGGGGATCTGACACAGCGGGGCATTTAAGAAACTTTTAGATAGGCACATAAATGAGATAGAAAAAAATGGAGGGCAATGTAGGAGGGAAGGGTTAGACTGATTGTAGGGTGGGTTTAAAAATTGGTGCAACATTGTCGACTGAAGGCTATGTACTGTGTTGTAATGTTCTATTGTGGGAGATGCAGGGTTACTGGACTCTAAATTAAAACTGGTACCATGGACATCTAATTTGCCAGAAAAGTTTGTAACAAAATAAAATTTGAACAGTCTCAGTTTGGATCAGCGTCAGTACTGAAAAGAGAGCAAACCGAGGTTAGACTTTTAACTAAAACCAGGATGAGGGAGCAGATCACTCCCACCATAACTACTCTTTATTCGCTCCCTGTATCTTTCGGAACTGACTTTAAAGTTCTCTTAATTGTTATTAAAGTTCTCAATGGTCTAGGACTGCAATACATCACAAAATCGCTTTTGTTTTATAATGCTGCTCGAGCCTTCATGTCTTCTTCTGCCGACCTCTTAAATTTAAACAATCTCCCTCAAAAGAAAATAGCTTTTTTTTAATGGCACTTTTAAACTGAGGAACTAATTTTCTCTTTTATTTTTATGTTTGTGCTTTATCACATTGTAAAATCCTTTGAACTATTATCAATGTCAAAATTAATTAGCACCAGACTAATAAAGTATGAGGTACATGTTTTGTGATTATGAAAAGTGTCACACTGCTTTAGTCAAGGGGAAAAAAATTGGAAATTTTATATGGAACTTTTTAACAGCCCCAAAGCCTTTCAGAAGCATGATCCTATAAAAATGACCTTTGACTCAAGATGGAGATAATTAAGTCCTGGTCAAAGACGTGGATCGGATCTTTGATAACACAATGCCTGTATTTACATACAGTAGCTCTTTTCAGAGCCTCACATTGTCCCAGAATGCTTTACAGCCAATGAATTATATTAAAAACATTCAAAGACTGTTTTGGAAGCACTATTTTCAAAAGCAATATGATATTGATAGGGTAAAAAAGTTTCTTCTGGTACAGGCAAATGGGTGGAGATAGAAGGATGTAGACCATGTGCAGACAGAAAGGATTTGTTTAAATTGTCATCATTATTGGCACAGACATTGTAGGCTGAAGCCTTTTTTCTTCACTCTATGATACATTGAAATTGCCAGAAAGCTGGGAGTTTAGTACTTTAAACTTCTCATGTCTCGTTCGACCCTCAGTCTTGTTTACCACGTTCTGTCCCAAACAAAAGACTTAGACAATACACAGGCTGATATGACTAATATGTTAATAACTAGTTTCTCAAAACGCTATGTTAGCACAGGTGTGAACCGATTTTACAACCTCTTGTGCACTAAAGGGTGATTGAAGATGTAGAAGGAGATAGGAGGCCCAGACTGAGTGGATGGCCAGAGACTTTTTCCCAGAGCAAAAATGGTTAATACAAGGGGGCATAATTTTAAGATGATTGGAGGAAAGCATATTTTAAGATGATTGGAGGAAAGCATAGGGGAGATGCCAGTGATAGGTTTTTTACACAGGGAGTGATGCTCTGCTTGGGTGGTGATAGAGGCAGATACATTAGGGGTATTTAAGAAACTCTTAGATCTGGGCATAGATGACAGGAAAGGAATGGAGGGTTCTGGACTGAGTGTGGGTCGGTGGGACTAGGTGAGAGTAAGCATTTGGCACAGACTAGAAGGGCCAAGATGGCCTGTTTCCGTGCTGTAATTGTTATATGGTTATAGGGTAGGAGGGAAGGTTTAGATTGACCTCAGAGTGGGTTAAAAAGGTTGGCACAACATTGTAGACTGAAGAGCTTGTACAATATTGTTATGTTCTTAACATCTTACCACTAAGCAGATAAAGTAATTTGCAGTGAACATATTGATACTTCCACACCTGCCACCTCACAGGAGGATTTAGATCCATTTGTTTTACACTAAGGAAGTGAAGCTCTGAAGAGTTTAGTTCAAAATATGCAACTTAACATCACACAGAGTAGATGATTTCCATATGTTGATTATCCTATAATTTCTTGTGGGAAAACGTGTTGTCAGGCAATGAGTGAAGACTGGATTGGACAGAGATGACACCATCATCTGCATAAAGTCTGGTAGTAGTCCAATACCAGGTCATAAAAGAAATGAAGTAACTTTAGTGAAAATATGGAAGTTTGTCATTACCCCTGAAAACAAGGAAAGAAAATAAGCAAGTTTCGCATATTAAGACCGAACCTATGATTCAGATTTAATCTGTAGAGAGTATTATAGCCACCATCCATTTTTTTGATATATTCAGTGCAAAATGTCAAACTGACAGCTGGAGACTTTGAGTTGACAGTAAACAGAGAAGAGTACAGACGGTGTAGCAATACATTCTATGCATTGCTGAATGCTTAACAAAATCAGGACAATGGATTGTTAAATAAGGACGAGTGGACTTCTGCCAGGATTATAAAGCAATGACCTCATTGAATGTGTTTAATATCTGAGGTCTATAAAAATGCAGTTAAGGGAGGAACTTCAAAATGTTAAGTGACATAGATAAACAACTTTCCAATATTACTTCAAAATAAGACAGAATAATAAGGCCTGTGGAGATTAATTTAATGAAAAAAAAATTCATAATCATCATAATCTTTACCAAATCAAAGTATGATAAATGTTTGGAATAATCTCTTAGGCGGGGGAATCTGGGATCAGGAGTTGAGAGGATGAAAAGCTTTAAGTTCCTCAGCATACAGGTTGCCACCAAGCATCTCACGTGGTCTGTACATTCCAGCTGTGCAATGAAAAAGGCACAACAGCACCTCTTTCAACTCAGATGGATGAAGAAATTTGGTATGGATGCCAAACCCCAAGACCTTTCTATAGGGGCACAATCGAGAGCATCCTGATTGACTGCATCACTGCCTGGTATGGGAACTGTACTTCCCTCAGTCACAGGACTCAGGCGAGAGTGTGGACAGCCCAGCGCATCTGTAGATGTGAACTTTCCACTGTTCAGGACATTTACAAAGACAGGTGTGTAAAAAGGGCCCAAGTGATCATTGGGGACCCGAGTCATCCCAACCACAAACTGTTCCAGCTGCTATCATCTGGGAAACGGTACTGCAGCATAAAGGCCAGGACCAACAGGCCCCAGGACAGCGTCTTCCACCAGGCCATCAGACTGACTAATTCATGATGGTACAGTTGTATTTCTGTGTTATATTGACTGTCCTGTTGTATATACTGTTTATTATAAATTACTATAAAATTGCACATTGCACATTTAGGGGGAGGTGCAACATAAAGATTTTTACTCCTCATGTATATGAAGGATGTAAGTAATAAAGTCAATTCAGTTCAATTCACCAACTTCAAAACACTAGAGACATTAAAAATACAGGTGAGTAATAAAACAAAAGAGGTAGATTAGAGGCCAAACCACAAGAGGATGGATAGCATATGGATGTTACAGATGATTTAAATTCTTGTAGTGAAGCATCATTTCCACACTGAGATCAGTCAACCACAACTTAAAATCAATCGAGATGAATATGAATTTCTGATGAGGGTGCTGTTTTGTTTTAAGATCTTATTTTATATCATTACAAATAACTGTCTGTATCATTTAAAGCACATAAATAGATCAAGTGGTGATGTTGTGGTTAATGTAGCTGACTGGTACTCCAGAGGCCTGGCCTGACAAACCACACACCTGAGTTCCAATTCCACCATGGTAGTGGTGAAATTTAGTCACTAGTCTTGAACTTGCAACAATTAAGTAAATTTAAAAAAGCACCAATCACTACAGAATTACATTTGGTTCTCTGATGGTCTTCAAGGGAAGGGAATCAACCGTCCTTACCCAGTCTGGTTCATTTATGGTTCCATGTGGTTGACTCATCAAAATATCTAACAAACCAGTCCCTGTCACTATCTTTCCAAGAAGCAATGAAGGATGAGAAATAAAAGCTGGCATTGACAGATATGCCCTGATCCTAATAAATAACATCAGCCTGAGAAATATACAGTCAATGCATCAACCCACTATATCGGGATTTAATATAAAACAAAATGCAAGTTCAAAGCCTGTTCTTACCTGCAGCATTATTGCCTCATCTTAATCTATTTATATGTGCTTTAACTCTATCTCATTTTGTCAGATTTGCAATAAATGTCTGAAACGTTATTTCCTTGTGGGCCATGGGGCTTCTAATTAAAGAAAGGTAATAGTGGATAGATTTTGCGGCCTCCTGCTCCACTCAATAACAACAAATATTCTGCTCCATTCAAAGTTGAGCCTTCAAATAGGTCTTACTATGTCTTTATGAGATTATTCCTCTTGATTCCAAACTATCAGGCGATATTATCTCTGCTTCTCCCATACTACTCCTAGAACCCCATTTTCGCCTCATTGTCATCCCAGAAAACTACATTTTTCCAGTCTCTAGGCAACCAGTTTACATAATACCCTGGGTTAGGAAGCTACCCTGCAGTACAATTTCTATTTGCCTTTACTGCCTGATGTTAATCAGACCTGAAATACATAAAAGAACCAAATCTACACTCAGTGACCATTTTATTAGGTACATCTATACATCTGCTCATTAATGCAAATATCTAATCAGTCCATCATGTGGCAGCAACTCAATGCGTTAAAGCTTGAAGACATGGTCAAGAGTCTGAGCTGTCTTTTGAATCAAATATCAGAGCGGGGAAGAAATGTAATCTAAGTGACGTTGACTTTGGAATGATTGTTGGTGTCAGATGGAGAGGTTTGAGTATCTCAGAAACTGCTGATCTCTTGGGTTTTCAGACACAGTGGTCTCTGAAGTTTACAGAGAATTGTGCAAAAAACAAACAACGTCCAGTGAGCAGTGGTTCTCTGGGTGAAGCTGCCTTGTTAATAGGAGAGGTCAGAGGAGAATGAACAATATCAAGCAGACAGTAACTCCAATAACCACACGTTACAACAGTGGTGTGCAGAAGAGCATCTCTGAATGCACAACATGTCAAACTTTGAAGTGGATGGGCCACATCAGCAGAAGACTTTGAACAGACACTCAGAAGCCACTTTATCAGGCTCAGGATGTACCTGGTAAAGTGGCCATTGAGTGTATATTTAGAGTTCTAGCCAGCAGTTTCCTATACCTACCTCTTGCTTTGCATCCTAAACAAGAAGCATGAATGCAGGCCCTGGTGGAGGACTTTGTCGAATAGTGCAAGCTGAATAACCTGCATCAACATCAACATCAGTAAGACAAGGGAGATGGTGATGGACTTTAGGAAGACTAAGCCTGCACTACTCCCAGTTACTAATGATGGTAAGGACCCACAAGCACCCGGGAGTGCACGTGGATGACAGACTTGTGTGGAGCACCAATACAAAAGCCATGTACAAGAAGGGCCAGAGTCAACTCTACCTCCTGAGAAGACTGAGCTCTTTTGGAGTATGCAGGCCTCTCCTTCACATGTTCTATCAGTCTGTTGTTGTCAGTACAATCTTGTACGTAGTGGTGTGCTGGGGCAATGGCACCAGCAAGAGTGATGCCTACAGGCTCAATAAACTGATTAGAAAGGCTGGCTCTGTTATAGGAGTCAAACTGGACACACTGGAGGCTGTGGTAGAACAAAGGACCCTAAAGTCCTGTCAATTCTCACAATGTTTCTCACCCCTGCATGCCACCTTGGCTGAACAGAGGAGCATTTTTAGTCAAAGACTAAGACAACTGCACTGCTCTAAAGAGCTCGATATGAGATCATGCTTACCTTGGCCATTAGGCTCTATAATAAGCCAACCTATAGCAGGGGAAGTGATGACCCCCTCCTGTTAGACTGTTAGCAGTATTTTTTTTTAAATTCTTTCTTACTTCTATTTTAATACGTGTATATTTGTGTACTCGTAATGCTGCTGTGACACCGTAATTTCCTTTGGAATCAATAAAGTATCTATCTGTCTATCTATCTATCTTGCCTTCTGAATTGTACAACTCACAGCTCATTGCTTTAATTAATGAAGCTCTTGAAATAATGATATCAAAATATCCCTCTAGGGCCCATGGCAGAGGTGACTAACACTAAAGAGCATAGATTTGAGGTGAAGAGTTAGAAATTTTTACAGAATTGGAGGACCCCTGAGAGTAGTCGGAATCGGCCTGAGAAAGTAATGAGGCAGGTGCTCACACAATTTTTATGAGGGACTTATATGAGCGTTTAAATTGCCAAAGCCTGGTGGGCTATAAATGAAGGTTTGGTAACTACAAATAGCATACATAGGTACTCGATTGTCAGCATAGACATGGGAGGCCAAAAGTGCTGCTTTTGTGCTGTATGACTTTAAAAAAGAAATAAAGGATGGGTACATAACATACTAAATGTTCAAAGCTTTGACTGCTGAGTGTGCCCAGCACAATTCAAATGTTTTGTATCTTTATGTTATCACCAGGAAAGTAAACTGAGAGATAAGTAGTGTACTCATAGTACTTAATTGAAATTCCATGCACTCTAATTAATAGCTCCCTAACATTGTTTCTAGTAAAACAATGACAGAAAGCTGAAGGGAGCATTCTCAAGTGTAGGAATGAAATGATAGTGGGCCGAATTTTCCTGAAATATCACAGGCTGTGCCTTTTCTCAACAGTTGGTACCTTCTTGTGCATCAGGAAATTCCAGATCACTGCGCAAGGGCAGAAGTCTCGAACTTTCTATAAGGTTCTTGTCCACTGTTTCCTGACTGGATTCTAACGTTGGAGTCTGGTGGAGGCATGGTAGTCTTCCCTGGGGTTTCCATAATTTCATTCTTTCCAATGGACTGAAAAAGAGAGAAAGGTTTGAATTAATTTCTGTATTAAACAAGTTCAACTAATTTAGTTGTTTTAAAAGTGTCTTTAAGGTACCAATATTGTGGTGAAATGTTGAAAGCTTTTGTATCGATGGGGGCATGGCTCGGTATTAATTATTTTTGGGTGGGGTGTGCTCATGTCTAGTCATCAAGATGCCATTTTATACACAGAAACAGAGATTTTAAGTTGGTGTCAGCATTGTTGGTCAATTAATCACCTGAAGATCCATTCATTCAAACTTGGTGCTCAGGCAAGCAAGGGATTCACTGCTATTAAGAAACAGTAAAAGAGTATATTGCATCATAAGTTGAGCATCTTTTGTCTTTATATTGGCCTGCTGGAGTGGGTGTAATTGTATTATGGAATCTTACATTAGGCAACTATTGATTTTACAAGGAGGGAGAGGCAATGGTGCTTGGAAGCTGAAAACACTTGTAATTGCTGCACATCATTGATTATTTATGCAAACGTCTTACTTTAATCATCTTCAGCAACTAAACTCCAGATATATGCTATATATGTTTAGACATTGGGACAAAGGAAGCTACTATGAGTCTGAATCCACCTGCCCTGAGCCTGAGAATCTTCTGCTAGAGTCCGTTTGTTTCGATACGGAGCCAATTGCTCCCTATGTGGTTAGTGACTAAAATTTGATTTTGAGATCTGCAGCGGCACTAGGAAGTTTGTGAACCCTTTAGAATTTTTTCTATTTCTGCATAAATATGACCTAAAATGTGATCCAATCTTCAAGTAATTCCTAAAATTAGATAAAGAGAACCCAATTAAATAAATAACACGAAAAACATTATACTTGTTCATTTATTTATTGAGAATTATGATTCAATATTACATGTGTTTGTTGGACAAAGTATGTGAACCTTTGCTTTCAGTAACTGGTGTGACCCCTTTGTACAGCGATAACTTCAAACTACTGTTTCCTGTAACTGTTGATCGTTCCTGCATATTGGCTTGGAGGAATTTTAGACCATTCCTCCATACAAAACTGTTTTAGTTCATCAATATTTCTGGGATACCTTGCATGAACAGCCCTCTTCAGGTCATGCCACAGCATCTCAATTGGGTTAAAATCTGGACTCTAACTTGGCCATTTCAAAACACGAATTTTCTTATTTTTAAAAAATTTTGTTGTTGACTTACTATTGTGATTCAGATCATTGTCTTGTTGCATCATTTGACTTCTATTAAGCTTCTGGTGATGGTCTAACACCCTGACATTCTCCTGTAAAATGTCTTGATGCAATTTTGAATTCATGGTTCCTTCAACAATTGCAAGTTATCCAGACACTGAGTCAGCAAAGCAGCCCCAAACCATGGTGCTCCTTCCACCATGTTTAACAGTTGATATGAAGTGTTGGTTTTGGTGTGCAGTGCCCTTTTTCCTCCAACATAGCAGCATGCATTTCTGCCAAAGCATTCAACTTTTGTCACATCTGTCCACAGAATATTGTCCCAGAAGAATTATGGAACATCAAGGTGGTCTTTGCAAACATGACCAACAGATCTCCTGTCACTACAGCTTGCCTCTTTTCCCCCTTCGCTTCTGAGCCACAGATCCAGACTCACTACCAGAAACCTGCTCGCTGCAGCTTTTCCCAAGTCGGTTATCCTCCCCAATGGTATCTAAAGCAGTACACTTATTATTGAGGGGAACAGCTATAAGGGCACTCTGCACTGGCTGCCTATTCTGTTTCCCTCCTCTGACAGTCACGCAGGTACCTGCCTCCTGCAACTTAGGGGTGATGACCTCCCTGCAGCTCCTATCTAACACCTTCTCATCTTCCTGTATGAGCCCCAGCTCTATTTCCTTAACGTCTCAAAGAAGCTGCAGTTCGGTGCACTTTGTGCAACTGTAGCGATCTCCCGACGTCCCCACATCTCACACAAGGAACATAGCACTAACTCTGGACCCATTCCTAGCACATAGCTATGTATTAATGGGAAAAAAAAAACTATTTTACTGGAAACTTACTTGAGCCTGCATCTGTGCTTGTCCAAGTCTGTTCTTGCCCAAGACTACTCTAACACTGCCCCATTCACACAATGGCCACTCTGCTTACACTTCCCTTCTCTGCATTGACTCAAATAAAACTCACTCCTGATGAGACTTGCACTTTTCAAGTGGCTCCTGCCCTGTGAGATGTCGCTCTCTCCCTCACAACTTCAAAACCCTGGCTTACTCACGTTCAGACTTGCAGTTCTCAAATGGTTCCTGCACTGCAAAGATTCTGCTTTTGTGAGATTCTAACACCCCAAAGTTGTGAGTGATCATAGGTAGAGTGTCATTGAGACAATGCCAAGCATCCTGCCTATGGTTGTGCTACCTTCAACCTGTCATGAGCTACCATCCCAATCAAACTTGAGTGAGCATAGGAAACCAAAGTCTGGTAGCTTCCATCTGCTCCCTGGTATCAAACGCCAGCATTCTGGCAGACTTCCTGATTTATCAAACATGTCATCATGCACGCCGATCAATCTTCTCCTGCAGAATGCATCACTGCAGAGCTCCTCTCGGTCGGCTTCAGCAGAACTCCTGTGTGACCTTGCGCTGCGAGAAACTAGGACTCACTTGCTTTAGTCTCCTCCATACTCGGCAGATTATGCATTCCTGGGGCCTCACCACAGGACCGTGCATGATCTAACTCATGCAAGAATAACGCCACCGTGCAGATTCCCCCTCTGATTAGGTTCCGTTCTGTCCAGTTATGCTTCACTTTGACATTCAAGAAAGAAGGAAGCGGACGAATTAATGCTTTGCAAGCTCTTTGAGTGATTCAGCTGTTAAGGTTGAACAGTGTCAGGGTGTGCAGGCTGCAAGACCTGAGTATGGAGGTGTGCTGATATATTTGAATATTCAGCTTGAATTTTTATCGGATCTGGGTATGTGTAGACAAACACTAGTGGTGTGTTATGATGAGTTTGAAACTGGTGTCAGTCAGGATGCGGGAGAAGGACCCTACAACCCTCCAACCTGCTGTCATTTATTATGATCACAGCTATTCTTATAGTCACAGCTCAAAACATCGACTCTTTATTCACTTTGCAAGTAAAGATTGATGGGTGTGCAAAATGACGTGCTGGATGACCTGCTCAGTTCCACCAGCATTTTGTGCGTGGTAATCCTAATCCAATTCCATATGCCCAATTATCTGTGGTAACCTTTTATCCTATTGCTTATCAAAGTTAAACTTCAAAAGTTCAAAAGTACATGTAATATCAAAGCATGGGTACCATATGCAGCCTTGAGATTCATCTTCTTGCAGGCAGCCACCAAACAAAGAAACACAACAGAATCCTCAGGGAAAGGTCTGTCAAAGGCCCAGTGAGTGAGAAAAGAACAAATCATGCAAATCAATGAAAGGGTGAACAAATACATCACAGAATGTGAACTACAGAGTCCCCAAACCTGAGTCCACAGCCAGGGAGCCAGTTCAGTGCTGAGGCTGTGGGTAAAGATTTGTGCACCTCTTACCTAATGGTAGTAATGAGAAGAGAGAGAGAGAGAGACGGGTCTGATTCGAGCAGACGTGTCGAGCTCAAGTGTTGGATCCTGGCTGACATGGAGTACTGAGCTGAACACCAGCTCATCCTCGCCACCTTAATCTTTTTAATCTGATTTGGCTCTTAAATTGACTGAACATCAGTTCAGTTTTTGCTCTTGGGCCCAGGCCTGCTGCTTCAATCCATCCCAAAGTCCCCTCCAGCAATCAGTGACATAATCCACCTCTGCTTTAAATATATTCAAATACTCTATTTCCACTGCTGTTTGAGGAGGAGAGTTTCAAAGAGTCACTGACCTCTGGGAGAAAATATGTCACCTCATCTCTGTGTAACCTCTTTCTTTAAATGGTGATATATAGCTTTAGATTCTCTCGTGAAAGGAAACACCTTCACCTTGTCATGATCCGTCAGGATCTTGTGTCTCAATAAGTTCCCCTCAGCACTTCTAAACTTTAGTCTAGTCGTTTCAACTTTTCCTCATAAGATTCCAGTTGTCAATTCCATAATCCTTCTCCAACTTAAAGCCACCACTTAAACATCCTGCTTTAAATGAGACCAATCCCTGCTGTGTACAGTATTCCAGAGTAGTCCCGCCTCTTTTATAACTGAAGCCCAATCGCCTATTTTTGTATTCAGTCCCTTTTGCAAAGAGTGATAATATTCTGTGCACTTCACTAATTATTTGGCTGTATGTAACCTTTTGTGAATCATGCACTGTGATGCTCGTTTCCCTGTATATCTCACTACTCCACAATCTCTCACTATTTAGATAATGACATTCCTTGTTTATTCTTCTTGTTATAATGAACATTCTCACATTTTCCAATATCATACTCAATTTGCTAAATCTTTGCCAACTCACAAACCTATTTCAATTGCCTTACAGCCTCTTTACGTCCTCATCACAATTTCTTCACTAAATTTAGTAATCATGTCTTTGATGCCTTCATCCAACTTACTTCTCTTCATCCTAGCTATTATAAATTGTAATAATTTGAGGCTACAGCAAAGATGTTTGTTCCATATCTCTCATTATGTTTTGTCAACTACAAAGTGACCCATTTATACTTATCTTGGTTTCCTGATAACCAGCCAATCTTCTATCAATGCCAGAATCTTACTTCCTATATCTATAAGCTCTCATGTTCCTTAATCGCCTTTGATGCGTCATGTTATTAAGTGTTTTCTGCAAATCTTGATACAGCTTTTTTCATCTGCAGGTCATGCTAATTCTTTAAAGTATTCCAATAATTTGTTCCAAATGATTCCCCTTCATCAAATCCATATTGTCACAGAAAACTACAGCACAAAAACAGGGCTTTTAGCATATCTAGTCCCTGCTGATGCATTTCTCTGCCTAATCCCATCTACCTTCACTCAGGACAGAACCCTCCATCCATGTATCCACCTGCATCCATGTACCTATTTAAACTTCTCTTAAATGTTGCAATTGGATCTGAATCCACCATCTCCATTGATGGCTCATTCCACTCTCTCACCATCCTCTGAGTGAAGAATGTTCTCCTCAAATTCACCTTTCACCCTAACCCTATGACCTCTAGCCCCAGCATCACCAAACCTGAGGGGGGAAAAGCCTGCATGCATTTACTCTATCTATACCCCTCTTTTCTTTGCCTGATTACCTTGAATTTTTCTACGTGTCAAGCTACAGAGTTTTTAATATCATCAAACATTTTTCCAATGATGTGTTAAGCAAATTGGCTTGTATTTTCCTATTTTAGGTCTCCTTTCTTTGGATAAAAGAGATATATTTGTATTTTTCTGATCTAATTGAACATAACCCATATCTGAGGAGCTTTGCAGATTTAAAACCAATGTCTTGCTACTTACCTATTTAGCAAAACAGCATGGAGCAGACCCTTCCATCGAGCCATGCCACCCCAGCAACCCCTGACAAACCCAACCTAACCCTATCTGAGTCATGGAACAATTTACAATGACCAACTAACCTACCTAGTACATCTTTGACTGTGGGAGGAAACCAGAGGACCTGGAAGAAAGCCACGCTTTCCACAGAAAGGACATACAGAGACGCCTTTCTGAATGGCACCAGATTTGAACTCTGAACTCTGGAATGCCCTGATCTGTAATAGTGTCACGTTAACTGCTACAATGCCACGTAGTGAAAGGATTCAGTAGCCTTCTATTTTAAGATCCTGGGAGCAAGTCGGTCAGGACGAAGAAACTTATCAGCCCACAACTCCAACGGTTTGCCTAGTACTGCTACCCTGGTGATTGTAATTTTCCCGAGTATCTGCCTCCTCTCCATTTCCTGACTTAAGAGCTATTCCTCGGATATTACTTATACATTCAATTCATCTGCTTTCAAAAAACAATTTGCCAGTTTTTGCCATTTCTAGGAGGACATTGAACTTGAGACATTGCAACCACTGACCTCCAGAACCAGTCCATTGCACTGCTCACTGAGCAAATAGATGGAAAGCCTCTGGCATTCCATAGATCCAGGCCAACTCTCCCATCTCCCACATGCTTCGCAATACCTCCAGTCCAGTAGTTCATTATTCCAAGGTCAGATCCTTTCTCATCCATACCTGTGAGCAATTGCTCTACTCATTAAGTACAAATACTTCAGCAGGTGCAAGCTATCAGTGTACATCTGCAACAGGTGCCAGGTACTGACTTTGCTGACTGACCTGGACATGCAGTATAACAGCTAGTTATGCCAGTATCAAGATCTGCAAGAATGTGAAATTAAAACCCAAGCAATACTCAGCACAAAAGCAACCAATCCAAATCCAGCCCACGTCTAAGCATTTACAAATGTTTCTGTATCTAAACCAAGCAGAAGGTATTTGCAGAAAAGTTGATAAAAATAACTTGCTCTGCTGCTTGTCTATGCATTGTTACTATTCTGGCCCTGGTAACATACAAAAGCCAGTACTGGCACAGCACCTCTCGACGTGACTCAGCGTGAATGCCTTGGCAAGGTCAAACTTGAACTTGACTCCTGTAGTTGGGTCCCATCTGCCTTGGGTGTGGTTGACAGCCTCCTTGGCTGTGCAGTGAAACAAATGCACAGTGACAGCACTAGGTTGGCATTCTGCCTATGTGACGATCGATGGATTCATCAAATGTTGCAATCCCTGTGGCCATTCCCAGGGCATTTAGCCTCCCTAATCCTACCAATTCAACACACCAATGTCTTAACAGCTGCTGCATGGCTACACTCAGGGAGATGGTGTCTTGGTTTTTTTCCTTCATATCTTCTGCACACAGCTTACTATTATTGCTTCAATTTCTACTGTTGCAATAGCTGTATTGATTTAAACTCAGTTAAGTGGATTTGATGTCATTATGAACAATCTTTAACATTTAGTTCTGGCAGACTGCTTGGATATGATTAACAGTGAAATCCAACGGTCAGGAAGGTGGTCTTGCCGCAGTTCAAAGCTCAAAGTAAAATTTTACTATCAAAGTACATGTTACATCTCACCCTATACAACCCTGAGATTTATTTTCCTGTGGCATACTCAGCAAATCTATAGATTATTAGCTATAAAAGGATCAATGAAAGGAGAAGCAGAGAGCAGAAGACAGCAAACTGTGCAAATGTAAATATAAATAAATAGTAATAAATAACAAGAACATAAAGAGTCCTTAAAGTGAGATTATTGGTTATGGGAAATCTCAGCGGATAAGCAAGAAGTGTAGATATCCCCTTTGTTCAAGAGCCTATTGATTGAGGGGTAGTAACTGTTCTTGAACCTGGTGCTGTGAGTCCTGAGGCTCTTGTACCTTCTAGTTGATGACAGCAGCAAGAAAAGAGCATGGGTGAGTGGTGGTGATCTTTGATGATGGATGCTGCTTTCCTACAACATGGAGAGCAAAGGGCACAACAAGAAGCAGAAGAGGTCATGGTCATCCACAGCAACCAAGGAAGACCCCAGGTGTGATGACATTTTGCACCACTGGACCCAGACTTCTGCAGTCGAGAGAGTGGAACTGCTCCAGTTTTTCCATCTTATAAACATTCTCACACAGGTTTCAAAAGCGTCATCCTAGATACAATCGACAAATAGTAAAATCGGCAGATAATAAACCAGCTGGGTAGTTAATGGACTTTTGCAATCCTGCTTTATGCTCACAGTAAAAACAAAAAAAAATATCCAGCAGTTTAGCCAGAATCTGTAGAAAAGGAATTGGAGTTAATATTTCAGCTCAAAGGCCCTTCCTCATGTTTCCTCCTCTCTTCCAGTTCCAAGACAGCTCCTCCATTCTCCCAGTTCTGATGAAGGATCTTTGACCTATGATATTAACGCCGTTTCTCTTTCCACAGATGTCACATGACCTGCTATGTTTTCAGCAGTCTTTTGATTTTATTTCAGGTTTCCAGCATCTGCAGATTTTCAGTTCTCAGTTACTGCCTAAGTTCTTGCCTGGCGTTGATCCGGATATGCGGTAGATTTAATTCATGGTTCCATACGATTGACCTAGAGCTACTGTTTGATACCTCACCAGACAGTGTTCATCCAGCGTTGATCACAGTGAAGGTGAATGTTTGGAGCAATGTTGTATATAGCTGTCTTTCATCATAATGCTGGTTTCAGATCACACAATATTGCTCAGTAAATCCATATTATATATCCTTGCTTCATTTTAAATCGCCAGGATGTCTGTCTTGTTTGTTGATTTCTCCTACGCCACTGAGATCAAATTGCAGAGTCATGCTTAACATGATAAAGTTATCTATTCTCCATTACATGTTATTTTTAGTAACTGTTGTAAGTCTGGATGCTTCGCGATTAAAAATATCCCACGACTTTATGGTTCATTATTTGTCAAGGAATGAGTCTTAAATATGGCAAAGCCATATACATTTTCACCAAATCTGTTATCTTCAAATTTTATGTAGAGTAATTTAGATTTTATTAATTTGTATTAGGCAGATATTATAGTAGGAGTTGCTCATATTACATTCCTTCCAAATGGTAGGTCCATCGACTACAGTGATAATGAAATTCTGAAGAGCTCTAAAACTGACTGTCAACTAGTTATTACTCATGTAACCAATGTTACAACCTCCTTTCCCTGCTAACCTTTCCCTCCACCCTTCCTTTCCTACACAAATACCCCATGGCCTCAAAGGGGTAAACACAAGATATTCTGCAGATGCTGGAAATCTAGAGTAATATACACAAAATGCTAAAGGAACTCAGCAGGTCAGGCAGCATCTATGGAGAGAAATAAACATTTGTCACTTTGGGCCAAGACTCTCTATCAATACGGGAAAGGAAGGAAGAAAAATGCCAGAATAAGAAGGTTGGTGGGGGGTGGGAAAGTGACAGGTGAGGCAAGGTGGGAGGGGGAGAATGGGCTGAAGTGAAAAGGTGGGAGGTGATAAATGGAAAAGGTAAAGTACAGAAGAAGAAGGAATCTAATACAAGATGAATGTGGACCATGGGAGAAAGGGAAGGAGGAGGGGCACCAGAAGGAGCTGATAGGTGAGAAGAAGAGAAGAGATGAGAGGGGACCCAAGTTGGAAGCAGGAGAAGAGGGAATGGGGAGGACAAAATAAAATAAAAGAAGTTAAATGAAATTGATGTTCATACCATCAGGTTGTAGGCTACCCAGATAGAATATGCGATGTTTCTCCTCCAGACTGCAAGTGGCCTCAGTGTGGCAGGAGAGGAGACCAAGGAATGGAATGGCATGCTGGAATGGAAAGGGGATTGGACTTAAAATGATTGGCCAGCGGAAAATCCTCACCAGTGCCGAAGAGGCTGCATTGGGAAAAAGAGGCCACTTTGTCCGCTGTGGCCATGCCAAGTGAAATATAACTTACCAGATGAACTCCACCTCCTGGCTCTTGGTGCACAGCACTAGAAAGCAAAGGAGTGAGGGATGAGCACAGAAATTCAACAAGTTCAGTGCTTGATTTAAATTGTGCTATTTGAAGAAGTTGCTTGTTAAACTTGAACAGATATTTCAGTGAAAAATAAGCTTATTATCCTCATTGATATGAGGCAAGGTATAAAGCATCTGTGAATACAGGAGATTGCCTACATGTCTGGAAAAGCTATTTACATAGATTTTGCTTTATCTGCACTTTGTCACTTGCTTTAGTTCCATATTGCGCAAATACCACAGGCTCGGGATATATACTCATCTTTACCTCTTGTCTGTTTGGAAAAGGCTTGCAGAGACGCCATCTTACATTCCAACATTCCATTACTGTGCGTGAATAAGAATGTGGAGTAGGGTTCACAAAGGATTGATTTCTCATTATGTAACTGACCAGTCATGTATAGTGTCCAGTGCTGCCTGCACTGAGCCCCAGTGAAACTGGAGCACTAGGGTTAACCCTTGTTGTCACCACACCACTCCTTTTCACCAGGGCTGAGAGATTCTCTCGAACGTCTTCAAGGCTTATGCCTAAAATATTATTGCAGAGTTGTTCTGGTGGGACATTGTAGCCAGGAAGGAGGTGCAGAAGCGTAAGGACTGGGACTACCAGATTGTGTAATGGCTTCTTCCTTCAAGCTGTGAGACAAAAGAATACCCTTCCCCCACCGAGGTCTTGTCACTAGGTCAGCATGCTGTTTACTGTATACCGTACTCTTTACTGTTTACCTGTGTGACATGCATTGTGAATTATATCTTACTAATTCACTTATGGTAATATTTGTGTGTGTGTGTGTGTGTGTGTGTGTGTGTGTGTGTGTGTGTGTGTGTGTGTGTGTGTGTGTGTGTGTGTGTGTGTGTGTGTGTGTGTGTGTGTGTGTGTGTATGTGTGTGCGTGTGTTATATGTTTCGCGGGTGTACCACGGTCCAGAGGAGTGTTGTTTCGTTTGGTTGTATATATATACAGGCAGATGAAAATAAACTTGAATTTGGACCCACCACTGTAAAGCTGTTTGTCCTGATGGAATTGGTGGGATAGTAGGTGCTTGTAAGTTTCTTAGAAACATAGAAAACCTACAGCATAATACAAGCCCTTCCGCCTACAAAACTGTGCTGAACATGTACTTACTTTAGAAATTACCTAGGGTTACCCATAGCCCTCTATTTTTCTGAGCTCCATGCACCTCCAGGAGTCTCTTAAAAGACCCTATTGTATTCACCTCCACCACCGGTGCCAGCAGCCCATTCATTGCTCTCACCACTCTCTGTGTAAAAACTTACCCCTAACATCTTCAGTTTATGATCAGAAAGATCCAGCATAAAACGGCTCTTATCTTCCAGCTTTACAAAGGTCAGCTTGATGCTTTAAATTTTGACTGATGTGTGATCAGTATGTACTAAACACAAGACTTTTGGACAGGAAGACAGATTGAATAGATTCAAATTATAGAAGAGTTTATGACAGTAATCAGTGGAGAAGATGGTGTCACACAGTCCAACTTCATAATTATGACCTTCAGTCAAGGTCAACTTTTCAAGCTTGGATCTGCATAAGTCCAGGCATTCCCATTGAGTATCGGCCTGGGAAGGTTCAACAAATAATCCAGACTTTAACAGAACTATAATAGGGTCCTCTTCTCTAATGCATTCAACTTGTGGACAACCATACCAGAAAGTATTCACGAACCATGCTTACCCCCCAAGAACCTGGGGAATGTTCCTGTTGGATGATTTCCTGAAGTCAGGACTCATGGAAATTAAATTTCCAGACATTCCAGGTAATTTTCAGTTCACTGGGGATTTGATTATGGTAATCCCATTAGGTTTCAAGTGAAAATTATCTCCATTGTTAAATATGGCCATTTCCTGACACTTTAGTCCTGCGAATAATACTTGCAGCTTACGAAGTCAAGTTTGAATATCAAACAGTTTTGCTCAAGACGGACACAGAGCACTTCATTCTTAGAGTTTTGTAGATTCTGCACAGAGTCCATACTGGAAGCAAAAGGCATTCTAACCGGAGTTAGGAGCCATTTAAGGGATAGAGAGATAACCACTGATCTAGGGAGGAATTTAATTGGCTCATTCTACACAAAATGCTCTGGCAATTGTTTCAAGTTTTGTTGAGTTGCTACCACATTCCCCAATGGCATCTTCCTGAGGCTGTAAATTATTGGAGATCAGAGTGCCAGAGCACTAGGAGACACCAAAGCCTAAGAACATGTATCCAGTCATAATAGCAGTGGTCTTAGTTAACAGAGCAATTAATCTCATACCCTGTCTGAAGTCCAGTCTAGTACTCATGCTTTGGAAGTCCTTTGCTTCAACTGCAAAGCAGCTTTCATAGTAAATTGGTAAACTCCAGGCTCCACTCAAAATCTTAACATGTTGTACATACAAAATGATGGAGGATCACAGCAGGTCAGGCAGCACTTAGGAGTTCCTCCAGCATTTTGTATGTGTTACTCCAGATTTCTAATAATTTGAGTAATTTCTAAGGTAGGGACATGTTCGGCACAGCTTTGTGGGCTGAAGGGCCCATATTGTGTTGTAGGCTTTCTATGTTTCTATTTCCAGCATCTGCAGGACCTCTTGTGCTTAGATGTTATGATGCTGCTTATGCAAAAGTACAATGCCTTAGATATCTCAACGTGCGTCTTCTTCTGGCTTTGTCCTTCAGTAACTCCATTGAAGTCCTCGAACAATCCATCAGAGCAGTATTCATGTGTGAGCTGATACCTGGGCTACCCTTGCCCCCTGGTAGAAAGTAACATCCCCAGTGAATCACACCATATGTAAACCAGCCTTTGCAGAGCATGGATTGATGGCCACGAGTGCCAGATCAAGTGGGAGGATGTTGCTTTCTCTTTGTTGGTGCTCAGTAGTCGAGTCTAGCTGGGTTCAAGTATTGAGTTGAAAATTTTTTTAAATCTGCTGATGCTGAAATCTGAAGTAAAAGCAAAAAGTGTTGGAAACACTCAGCAGGTCAGGTAGCTTCTGTGGAAAGAGTGGCAAAGTTAATGCTTCAGATCTGAGACCTTTTCTTATTTTGGATGGAGGGTCTTGGACCGGAAATGTTAATTTAGTTTCTTTTTCTTCTGATGCTGCCTGACCTGCTGAGAGTTTTTAGTTGTACAATAAAAGAAAGGCACATGGGTGTGTTAAAGGGGCAAAGGGGGCAATTCACAAATGTCTGTTTCATCATGTATAGCTTCTAGGTAAGTAGAGTTTGCCAGATGAAAAGTAATTGGGAGGTTCGAAGGGCTGTCTGGTGCAGGCCATAGGATAGGGGGTGGAGCTGCAGCAGTTTCTGTCAGTCCTGCACAGGAAGGCACCTCCCAGTCTTCACCCAGTTAATAGGAGTTACCTGCAACCTATTTAAACCCAGCTCTCATCCATGGTCCCTCCTCACTGACATCGACCAGCCAGGCTCAAACAGTTATTCCTAGCCTTCAGTTACCTTGTTGCCTTGTAGTGTTAATTATCTGTTCTCTCTTGTTTCATGGCCCTTCTGGCTTGTTATTTTGGAATTTATTAGTAAAATATTGTTTACCGATAAATAGTCTCTGCTGCTCTGCTTTGAGGACAAACCTCCCTACAATTCCTGACAATTAGTAAATGTACATGTGTCCCTGAATAATTAAACCAGCGATTAGGTTTGAATGAATGCTGTAAGCACCAACTTCCTGGGATCTCTAACCCACTTAGACATAGATGCATCATACTTTGCAATTCTAGCACTTGATTTCCAATGGACTGTATCCAAAGAAAGGTTACTTCTGTTGGACTTTTACGAATTAAACTGTGCATGGCATTGTTTGATGAAAGCCTTCAGCTGTAATGGAGGAAAGCAGCATCCATCACCAGAGATCCCCAGAACCCAAGCCATCCTCTTTTCTTGCTGCTGCCATCAGCTAGAGAGTACAAGAGCATCGAGACTCACACCGCCAGGTTCAAGAACAGTTATTACACCTCAACCATTATGCTCTTGAACAAAAGGGGCTAACTCATTTGCCCATCCATTGAGATGTTCCTACCACCAATGATCTCACTTTAAGGACTCTTTATTTTGTTGTCTTATGTTCTCGTTACTTATTGCTATTTATTTATATTTGCACTTGAACAGTCTGGTCTGCACTCTGGTTGATCTTTTATTGATCCTGCTATAGTTAGAGCACCCAAGGTCAGAACTGAACCCAGTTCTGTGTAAAGCAATGACCCACCACTTGCAGGCCAACAATTCCATCCCAAGGACATGGAAAGTAAGCTTCAGTGAAGCACAAGATGGGCCTGGCACAAGCCCAGATGTACTGGTGTTGTACCAACCGTTTACAAACTGGGTCACTCACTCATCTCCAGTGCTTTAGTGCTTTTATTAATTGCTTCATGATCCACTGCCTCTGGTTCTGATCTCCCGAAGGACCAAATAGTTTCCAAAACAGGTGCTGAAGGTTCTCTCCGGATGTATTTAAGGAACAAAACTGAAAGTGAAGATCTCATGGAAAAGTATGACATTCGCCAACAAGGCAGCTATTTCCAGACTCAGGCAAAACAAGTACTGTGGCTTTTGAGTTAAACGGCTGTAGAGAATGCCCATGTAGTCAGGCAGAGACAACCAGTCTCAAACATGGCTCTTTGTAATTTTTGAGACTGATAGCTGAACTATCTGACTAGAAGTCAGACCACTTTAATGTAAATTAATTTTTGATTTTCTTTTGGCCAAGTGACCTTCACCATTGATTCTGAAGGAGAATGTTTCCCTAAGCAAGGAGGAGCTCATTCTGTTATTCCTGGGATATGAGAGGAATAACATGGTTGGACAAAGGTCAGTGCTGCTGCCTCCAGTGACACAGGTTTGACTCTGACTGTGGGTGCTGTCCATGTGGAGTTCACACGTTCTTCCTGTGGTGGTGTGTGTTTTCTCCAGGTGCACCAGTTTTCTCCATCATGTTGAAGACAAGATAGGGTAACATTTCTGTAGATTACCCCTAGTGAAGGTAAGTGGTAAAAGAATCTAAGTAACAGGCAAATTGGTGGGCATGTGAGAGAGGTTTAGTTGTGGGTTAGATCATAAGACACAGGGCTGGAATTAGGTCATTTAGCCAATTGAGCTTGCTTCTCCATTTGATCATGGCACATTTATTATCCGTCTCAACCCCGGTTTCCTGCCTCTTCCCCATAACCTTTGATTGATGCCCTTGCTTATCAAGAACCTATCAATCTTGCTTTAAATATACCTAATGACGCCACAGTTGTTTGTGGCAATTGTTACGCCTGTGCCCCCCCCCCTTTTTGAGAATTGCAAGATCGCTATTAAGTCAGGGCAGGAGACCCAGAAAATGAGAGAGAGACGTTTGGAATGTCCTGGCCCTCAGCGATACAAAGCCACGGAATTGTATATTGAGTACTGTGCTTCATGGAAGCCCTCAGGCAACATGGGCTGGTTGGGGGATGGCATCATTCCACCCTGATTGACATCTGAGACCCCGGGAGTGGGCATAAAAGAGGGTCTGGGGAATGGCCCCTTCAAACGCACCAGAAGAAATGCTAGAACTCCAGTAACAGCATAATAGCGACAGCCGGTAAAAAACCCATGTGCGTCCTTTTCCATTTGCCTCAGAATTGGTGGGCCTTACCATGGAAGAATGGCTTTAGCTAACACAAAGGAGAAATCAGCCCCAACGACTCTCGAAGGATTGACATCATAAAAGGAATGGGCAAGTTTTAAACTCTCTCTCTTGACTCCAACCAAAGGCTGCAGCCTGCAGCTTGCATGAACTAAAGTGACTTTTATATTTCCATCGGACAATACATTATCCCCTAGACAATGATAGAGCTATTTCTTATTGATTATTATTATTATACCCACGCTTTTAGATTTAGTATTGACGACGTATATCATCTGTATGTTTGCATTGATATTATTTTTGTGTATTTTTAACAATAAATACTGTTAAAAATAGTACCATCAGACTTCAATGGACCTCTCTATCTTTGCTGGTAAGTGACCCAGTTACGGGGTACGTAACACAATGAATTCCACAAATTGACCACCCTCTAGCTAAAGGAATTTCTCCATGTCTCTGTTCTAAAGGGTTAATCTTCGACCCTAGGGCTGTTCCCTCTGCTCTTAGATTCCCCTCTAATGGAAACATGCTGTCAATGTCCACTCTATCTAGGCCTTTCGATATTCAGTAGGAAATAAGATTAGGGCTATTGGACTGATGGGATTGCTCTGCTTGAAGTTGGCATGGACTGAAGATATCCCAGGTCTGCTGCTGGAACTGGACTCTGTGTAGCACCACTATGAATCCCAAGCTGAGGCCCTTTTATGCGCGGGGTTCTGCAGCAACCTGGACATTTTCCCAAGCTCTACTGACTCCAGGTGGGGAGCACTGGCAAATCTCCTCAGCCTGCTCTTACTCTAGCCAATGCACTTCCTCAAAGCTAAAAGAAAGTTCTTAATTTAGGTGCCAATTGTTCCCACCTCATTTCCTAGATCCTTGCCTGGACACCTGTTGCAAATGGGTTGAGTGAGAAGTTCGAGTGTCGCTTAACAAACATAAGCAAGTTATTGGCATCCTATTTTCTGCATTTAGATATAGGCTGGGGGGGGGTCTTTGATCATAGGCACCGAAGTGAAACTGTACCATCCAAGAGAGAAAAAGGGATAACACTTAGGCTCAATAACCTTGCTTCAATTTGATCATCAGTTCAAAGCGCCAGCTTTGTTTCAATCATCGTGGATGCTGCCTGACTGACTGGCTGAATCCCTCCAGCACTCTTGTGTTATTTCTGATTTCCAGCATTGCAGTGTTTTGCATATATAAAAATGCATGACCAGTGTCCGGGGTTCTTGGGTTGGATGTTCCCAACTGAATTGCATTAAGAAGATAGCAACAGATCTCCCCGAGTCTAAGTTTGAAGCAGTTGAAAATGAGGATCGAAGGGTCAAGGGTCAAGGGTCCGGAGTTGAGGAAAAGCTTTTTGACTATGTTTACAGTAATGTACTAGGAATTGGTCAGGAAGTGACATGCAACAAAGGGCATGTCTTTTGAAGATAGGTTGAGCGAGCTAACACTTTTCTCTTTGGAGCAAAGGAGGATAAGAAATGACTTGATAGAGGTGTACAAGATGATAAGAGGTATAGAGAGTGTGGACAGCCAGAGACTTTTTCTCAGGGCAGAAGTGCCTGATACAAGGGGTATAATTTTTAGGTGATCCAAAGGAAGTGTAGGGGGATGTTAGAGGTAAGTTCTTTCCACACAGTGATGGGTGCTTGGAATGTCCTGCCCTGGCAGATGTGGTGATAGAGGCAGATCAGATGAATTAAGGGCATTTAAGAAACTCTAAGATAGCCAAATGAATGATAGAAAATAGAGTGCTACGTAGGAAGGAAGGGTTAGATTGACCTTAGAGTAGGTTAAAAGGCCCACATAACATAGGACCTGTACTATACTGTCACATTCTATGTTCTGGTAAAATGGCAGTGTGCTTGGACAAAGCAGCTTCTACAGAATCAACCAATTATCTATTATCTATTAGCTATTATCTTCTTTGAATGTATTTTTCATGATTGCAAGACCCTGCTGGACATTAAGAACTTAAAGTATTGCAGGTCCTAGTGAGTTGCTCATCGATGGAGAAACTCAAGGAGCTGGAATTGGTGCAGATCATAATGCTGCCTGTGACAGAGAGGAATTGGTGCACGAAGGTGGTGTGCAGTCTAACAGTGAGCGACCGTCTTCCTCACTTTTCTTGTGATTTCAAGACCCTGTTGGATGTTGCTGGTGTGGAATTCTGCAAGTCCTATTCATTAGTTTATAGGTGAACAGCGGGGGAACTACATGGTCTTGATCATACTGCGAACTATGCCTCAAGCCAGGTGTCGCCTGTTTGCAGCCACCCAGGGGGAGGTGTTGGAGTCCTGCACTCCACCAAAGTGCCAGAGATGCTGTGGCACGGCGTCCATGCTGGTCTCAGTGCTGCCCCCTACTGTTCACTCAGCAGAAGACAAGCTAGATTGTGTTCAACTGTAGATGGCTACAACATTCATGGACTCAGGGATTGGACAATATATTTTTGTGTGACTGGATTTTATTGCTGTTCTATATGTGCTTGCTATTTTATATGTACTATACGTATCTTGTGCAGTGTATGACTGTTGTTACTGTGTTTACACCTTCACCCCAGAGCAACTCTGTTTCATTTGGGTATTCATGTATGGCTGAATGACAATTAAATTTGAACTTCTATAAAAAAAACAACAATATTCAATACTTATAAAGAATTATATATATATATCTTTTTTAAAATGCTATATTTAGTGATTAAAGGACAGAAAAGGAAAGCAATGTGTATAAATAAAAGCCAGCATGTTTGCAATGTAAACAGCATTATAAAAAGCAGTTTAAAATGTCTCCAATAAGGTGCAGTGCAGGAACAGTAGATAGACCGGTGGACACCTAGAATGATTAACTGCCTGGTAGCAGAAACTTCTCAGATGGTGTGAATATTTTGCTTTAATAACCCTATAGTGCATTCCAGAGGGCGCTTTTGCAAAAGAGTACTTGCAGGGTGGGTAGAGTCTGCAATTACATTTTCTACCTGCTTCTGGGAACTTGAGAGAATGTTAATAATCAACTGTACACCTCAAAAATTAATCACATGGGCCAGAATGGCTAAGCTCATCAACTTGCAGTCCATAAAGGACACCTCCAGTTTTATGTCGGGCGGGAGTATCATATGGACCAGACTGGCTAAGGTCAGTAGCTGACCATCCATAAAGGACACCTCCAGTTTTATGCTGCCTGTTGCTGGCTGAAATAAATTGAGTTGTTTGTCTTAAATAGTAAAAGATCTCTTTCAGCATTGACTCATTCTGCAATTTACATTTGAAAACCCTCTGAATGACTTTCATATCTAAGAGGGAGGATATATTAACAATATTCAGCTGCTTTAGATTGACATTTTCAGACATTCATTCAGGTGGAAAATACAGCACTCTGTTTATGAGTTACTTTCATAGGGAAGAAAACAAGACCATACCAGACAAGCACCAGCTCTTAATATCTAGATTTACATTCACTGCGGGCTTCTGCAAAACTCGAAGAACACAGATCCCTTTGTAGAGTGTCCTCCTCCTTCACCATTGTCCCTGTACCAAAAAAAACCAAGGTAACATGCCTGATCGACTGGCGTCCTGTCGCACTCACTTCAATAATAAGCAAATGCTTTGAGAGGCTAGTCAACAATTACATCTGCAGCTTGCTACCACCCAAACTGATCCCCCTACAATTCGCCTACCGACACAACAGATCAACAGCTGACGCAATAGCCACTGCTCTGCATACCATCCTTACACATCTGGAGAAGAAGGATGCTTATGTGAGAATGCTGTTCTTGGACTACAGTTCAGCATTCAACACCATAGTTTCATCCAGGCTCGACAAGAAGCTCAGAGACTTTGGCCTTGACCCTACTTTGTGCAGGTGGATCCTGGACTTATCGTCAGATCGCCCGCAGATAGTAAGAGTGGGCTCCAACACTCTGACTCTCAATACGGGAGCCTCTCAGGGCTGCATACTGAGTCCCCTCCTTTACTCCCTGTATACCCGTGATCGCCACCCACAGCTCCAATCTGCTGATTAAATTTGCCGATGACACCACATTGATTGGCTTTATCTCAAACAATAACGAGGTGGCCTACAGGGAAGAAGTCATCTCTCTGACATAGTGGTGTCAAGAGAACAACCTTGCCCTCAATGTCACAGAAACAAAGGAGCTGGTTGTGGATTACAGGAGGAATGGAGATGGCTAACCCCTATTGACATCAATGGATCTGGGGTTGGGAGGATAAACAGCTTCAAGTTCCTCAGCATCCACATCACCCAGGTCCTCACACAGTCTGTAAACACCAGCTGTGTGGCGAAACAATCACAGCAGCGTCTCCTTCACCTCAGATGGTGAAGGAAGTTCAGTATGGGCCCCCAAATCCTAAGAACTTTCTGCAGAGGCATGATTGAAAGCATCCTGACTGACTGCATCACTGCCTGGTATGGGAACTGTACCTCCCTTAATCGCAGGACTCTGCAGACAGTGGTGTGGACAGCCCAGCGCATCTGTAGTTGTGAACTTCCCATGATTCCTGACATTTACAAGGACAGGTGTGTAAAAAGGGCCTGAAGGATCATTGCAGACCTGAGTCACCCCAAACACAATCTTCTTCCATCAGGCCATCAGACTGATGATCTCACAGTGATTGAGTGTTGACTGTTTCATTTATTATAAACTACTATGACTGCACATTGCACATTTAGATGGAGACATAACATAAAGATTTTACTCCTCATGTATGTGAAGGATGTAAGAAATAAAGTCAATAAAGTAATAAAGCAGTCAAAGGTAAAAGAGAAACTAATGTCATGCAATATCTTTCAGATTAACTCAAGCACATTAACTCTTTCTTTACTCTGAAAGTTATTCTAAATACAAGAAAGTCTATTGGTTTAAAGTTGAGTAGATTGGTTAATCAATATACTTGTAACTTCCACCAAAACTGGGCAAGTTCTCCTTTTTTTCCCCAAAGTGAACAATGTAATTATTTCTTTTTGTTTGTCTTTGAGATCAGGGTGGTGATGGTGAAACTATAGTTGTTCCCAAGCTCTGATTGCCTTTCTTCTGAAAGCCTACACGGACTAAATTGTCATTACTTCCTGGTTTATCATGAGCAATTATGGGGATGTTAGCATGGATTTTATGCTCTTGTGAGTAATTGCAGCTCTTAAGTGGTGTGCTCCATCAGTACTCCTGACTCTGGCCTGTGGATGATGAGCGTCTCTATAATAGGCCGTAAGACACAGGAGCAGAATTCGGCCATCAAGTCAGCTCTGCCATTTCATCATCGCTGATTTACTTTCCTTCTCAACCCCATTCTCTTGCCTTCTCTCTGCAACCTTTGATACCCTTAAAAATCAAGAACCTACTAAACTCTGCCTTAAGTATATCCACTGACAGCCATCTGAGGCAATGAATTCCACAGATTCACCACCCTCTGGTAAAGAAAATCCCTTTCATCTCTCTTCAAAAGGGATGTCCTTCTATTCTGAGGCTGTGCCTCTGGTCCTAACTGCCTCACTATAGAAAACATCATCAACGTTATGTCCATGACCATCCTATCTAGGCCTTACAAAATTCAAAAAGTTTCAATGAGATCCTCCCCTCATTCTTCAATACCAGTGAGTGCAGGCCCAGAGCCATCAAACATTCCTCAAGCTTTCAGACGTAGGGTCTTTCTTGTGGACCCTCTCCAATGCCAACACATCCTTTCTCAGATAAGGGACCCAACAGCACAGGAGTGTAGTGGTTAGCACAATGCTTTTCAGAATCAATAACAAGGGTCCAATTCCCTTTCCCATCTGAGAGGAATTTGTGACCGTGTGGGTGACCTTCATATGTTCTAGTGCGTCCTACAGTCCAAAGACGTGCCGGCGGGTATGTTAATTAGTCATTGTAAATTGTCCCATGATTAGGCTAGGGTTAAATCAGGGGTTGCTACGTGACATGGCTCGAATGGCCGGAAGGGCATATTCAATGCTATATCTTAATAAATAAAGAACTGCTCCTAATAATCCAGGAGGTAGGCCATGATGCCACAAACAAACCACATCTTAGTAGATGTCCTTCAATCTGAATTAATACAGTGGCTTTACATCATTCAATATTTTCTCCAGTGAATGTCCAACATGAAGGAACATTGATTTATTATTGAAGATGGAAGTTAGCAAGTGACCTGACATCATAGGGTTTGGAGTCAAGGCTGAGAGCATGCAAGGACTCTCCAAACATCAACGTCACCTATAGCCACCATGTCATCGGTATATAAAGAATAAAGTTCCTCTACCAAAGTAACTCATCTTCACCCAATCTGAAGAGTCCACCTTGACCAGATGGACAATGTTTTTAATGGTATTTCAACAAAGGAGATGTTTGTTTAATGTCAATTATTGACTAATCAGCAGCAGTTGGTTGCTGAGGCTCAAGACTAATACAATGCAGATTAAGTCTACCTACATTAATGTGCTGAGTATGTATGAACAAAGTTTCATTAGAGTCATCGTATCATTGAGCACTACCGTACAGCAACAGGCCCTTTGGTCCATCTAGCCCTTGCCAAACTATTTGGCTCATCTGCCCACACCCATCAACCTGCAGCTGGACATAACCTTCCATACCCCTCCTATTTAATTGTTATTAATGATTATGATTATTTTTCCATTTGCTAATATCTCAGACTAGTTTGAGTGGACAGGAGAGTGGTCTTCACCTCTCCTTCATCAGAGATCCTGTAAAATTCAACCCAAGATGCCTCAGATTTATGTGGTAATTATTTAAAATGATACAGCATTCAGCGTAGTAATTGATATATCCACATCAACACACACTGGTCTCACAGGTTAATATGTTATATTACCCTGCCATCCAAATACTTAACTAGCATTAAGCCACTTTACTTCTGTGATGCTTGGCCTACATTAACGTCCATGTGCAATTGTACATTCAGTGACCACTTTATTAGGTATGCCTGTACACCTGATCGTTAATGCAATTACATGGCAGCAACCTAGTGTGTAAAAGCTTGCAGACATGGTCAAGAGGTTCAGTTGGTGTTCAGACCAAACATCAGAATGCGGAAGAAATGTGATCACAGTGACATTGACCGTGGAATGATTGCTGGTGCCAGACAGGGTGGTAAGAGCATCTCAGAAATTGCTAATCTCCTGGGATTTTCACACACAGCAGTCCCTGAAGTTTACAAAGAATGGTGCAAAAAAAAGCCAACATCACCCAAACATATACAATGTCATTCCATGTTACTTGTACCCTCCCTATTTGAAGAATAGGATAGTGCTAAACTAGAGAGGACAGAAGCTGAATGGAGTTGAACAGACAGCATGTCCTAACACCCATGCAGCTGTTGCTGCTTTCCATTGCAGAGGGAGCCAGTCCTGAAATGTGGCCAGTGGCTGAGCTCCATGAACATGTACACTCTCCACGTCTCACTTCCCCTCAGCCCATTAACATGTACCCTCTCCACGTCTCACTTCCCCTCGGCCCATGAACATGTACCCTCTCCACGTCTCACTTCCCTCGGCCCATTAACATGTACCCTCTCCACGTCTCACTTCCCCTCGGCCCATGAACATGTACCCTCTCCACGTCTCACTTCCCCTCGGCCCATGAACATGTACCCTCTCCACGTCTCACTTCTCCTCGGCCCATTAACATGTACCCTCTCCACGTCTCACTTCTCCTCGGCCCAATAACATGTACCCTCTGCACGTCTCACTTCCCCTCGGCCCATTAACATGTACCCTCTCCACGTCTCACTTCCCCTCGACCCATTAACATGTACCCTCTCCACGTCTCACTTCCCCTCGACCCATTAACATGTACCCTCTCCACGTCTCACTTCCCCTCGGCCCATGAACATGTACCCTCTCCACGTCTCACTTCCCCTCGACCCATTAACATGTACCCTCTCCACGTCTCACTTCCCCTCGACCCATTAACATGTACCCTCTCCACGTCTCACTTCTCCTCGGCCCATGAACATGTACCCTCTCCACGTCTCACTTCCCCTCGGCCCATTAACATGTACCCTCTCCACATCTCACTTCCCCTCGACCCATTAACATGTACCCTCTCCACGTCTCACTTCCCCTCGGCCCATTAACATATACCCTCTCCACGTCTCACTTCCCCTCGGCCCATTAACATATACCCTCTCCACGTCTCACTTCCCCTCGGCCCATTAACATATACCCTCTCCACGTCTCACTTCCCCTCGGCCTATTAACATGTACCCTCTCCACGTCTCACTTCCCCTCGGCCCATGAACATGTACCCTCTCCACGTCTCACTTCCCCTCGGCCCATGAACATGTACCCTCTCCACGTCTCACTTCCCCTCGGCCCATGAACATGTACCCTCTCCAAGTCTCACTTCCCCTCGGCCCATTAACATGTACCCTCTCCACGTCTCACTTCCCCTCGGCCCATTATCATGTACCCTCTCCACGTCTCACTTCCCCTCGGCCCATTATCATGTACCCTCTCCACGTCTCTCTTCCCCTCGGCCCATGAACATGTACCCTCTCCACGTCTCACTTCCCCTCGGCCCATTAACATGTACCCTCTCCACGTCTCACTTCCCCTCGACCCATTAACATGTACCCTCTCCACGTCTCACTTCCCCTCGGCCCATGAACATGTACCCTCTCCACGTCTCACTTCCCCTTGGCCCATTAACATGTACCCTCTCCACGTCTCACTTCCCCTCGACCCATTAACATGTACCCTCTCCACGTCTCACTTCCCCTCGGCCCATGAACATGTACCCTCTGCACGTCTCACTTCCCTCGGCCCATGAACATGTACCCTCTGCACATCTCACTTCCCCTCAGCCCATGAACATGTACCCTCTCCACGTCTCACTTCCCCTCGACCCATTAACATGCACCCTCTCCACGTCTCACTTCCCCTCGGCCCATTAACATATACCCTCTCCACGTCTCACTTCCCCTCGGCCTATTAACATGTACCCTCTCCACGTCTCACTTCCCCTCGACCCATGAACATGTACCCTCTCCACGTCTCACTTCCCCTCGGCCCATTAACATGTACCCTCTCCACGTCTCACTTCCCCTCGGCCCATTATCATGTACCCTCTCCACGTCTCACTTCCCCTCGGCCCATTATCATGTACCCTCTCCACATCTCACTTCCCCTCGGCCCATGAACATGTACCCTCTCCACGTCTCACTTCCCCTCGACCCATTAACATGTACCCTCTCCACGTCTCACTTCCCCTCGGCCCATGAACATGTACCCTCTCCACGTCTCACTTCCCCTTGGCCCATTAACATGTACCCTCTCCACGTCTCACTTCCCCTCGACCCATTAACATGTACCCTCTCCACGTCTCACTTCCCCTCGGCCCATGAACATGTACCCTCTGCACGTCTCACTTCCCTCGGCCCATGAACATGTACCCTCTGCACATCTCACTTCCCCTCAGCCCATGAACATGTACCCTCTCCACGTCTCACTTCCCCTCGGCCCATGCTTCTCTGATGGTACAATCAGCACTCACCCACCTCTTGCTTCCAGAATGGCTCCTGACCACTGCCTCACAGCCTAAGACATGTCGGGCTTTCCCTTGTTGCTATTTCTCCTGTGCTTAAATGTCCTTTTTCATTTCAGGTATCTAAGATATATTTTATTTTTAACTCGCAACTAATTGTAAGTATTGTTGAGCCCAGTAAGACCACAGATGGAAACATTTTATCTTATTGTGTTTCGACATAATGGGCTCCTCTGGACAATGAGCCCACACCCACCCAATTACACCCATGAGAGCAATTAACCTACTAACCCGTACGTCTTTGGAATGTGGGGGGAACTGGAGCAGGGTGGGTGGTGTGGCTGCAGACACTCCTTGCCCTCCAGGCAAGGTTATTTGGTTCCAAACAATTGGTTTATTGACAATCACAGAATTTCTTTCTAGTACTTCCCACTTCCTCCCCTCTTCCCTTCCCCTTTTCCCAACCATGATTCCCCTTTCCCTGCCCCTTCCCACTCTCAGCCCACAATAGAGACTCAGAAACAGGTTCACCATCACCCACATGTGTCTTGACAAATGTTTTTATTTGCGGCAGCAGTGCAGTTGCACTACATGAAATCACGACAGTGCTGTGCAAAAGCATTTGCACCCTACTACGGTATATATATGTGCCTAAGGCTTTTCCACAGTACTGTAGAATGTCAAAACATTTTTTTCATTCTCTACATTTATCTAAAATGTGCTTTCACTTATTTTAGAGGAAAACATTGAATCAATGCAGCAATCTGTGAGAAATTACTTTGAACAAATATTTTGCTGCTATATGCATATATCTTTTCCTTTCTCCGTTAGTTACTTTTTCTCTTGCTCTTCCAGAACCACATCCTCTTGCTGCACCTTCTCTCCCTCTATCTCCTTTCCTTGTTGATCCTCCTTCCCTTTGTCCAGCTCTTCCTTCATCTCTAGTTGCTCTTTCATCTCCTTGCCCGGCTCTTTGGAAATTCCTTTTTCTTCCCCTGCCTCTCTCACTTGACTCATCTCCTTCAACACCTCCTTCTCTTCCTCTTTTTCCACTTTCTTCTCATCTTCAGGCTGCTCCTCAATTTGAACCGGAATCACTACCTCTGTGGATCTGGGGACGGGAGCTTCCACAGTTAGAATGCCGTTGCAGGTTAAGGTCGAGATCACGGTCCTGGCATTCACACCTGAGGGAAGCCTGAAATCAAATATTTGTGAAAAAATTCATGAATTCAGTTCAAATAGGAAACTAGGAATGCATTCTATCGATTATGTTCCCCCACGCTGGTGTCTGTTTTGTATTTTATGCCTCAGGATTTTGTTCCTAAGTAACACACACAAAATACTGGAGGAAATCAGCACGCCAGGCAACATCAATGGAAATGTTTTGGGCATAGACCCTTCTTCAGGACTCGAAAGGTTGGGGGAGGATGCTAGAATAAAAAGGTGGGGGTGAAGAGAAGGAGGAAAGCTAGAAGATGATAGGTGAAGTCAGTTGAGTGGGAAAGGTAAAGGGCTGAAGAGGAAGGATAGGAGGGGAGAGTGGACCATAAAGGAAAGGGAAGGAGGTGGGGAACAACAGGGAATTGATAGACAGGTGACAAGAGGTAGAAGGTCAGCATGGGGAGTAGAAGAAGAGGGAGGAAGAGGGGTTTCGTTTTTAACCAAAAGGAGAAACCAATACTAGCGCCATCTAATTGGAGGTTTTATTGAGGCACAAGAGGAGGCCATGGACTGACATGTCAGAATGGGAATTGAATGTGGAATTAAAATGTTTGGCCGCCAAAAATTTCTGCTTTTGGCAGGTGGAATGGAGGTGTTTGACAAAGAGGTTCTCCAATTTATGACAGGTGGCAGCAGGGAAGTGGAGGCCGCATCGGGAGTACTGGACACAATAAACAACCCCAGCAGGTTCACAGGTGAAGTGTTGCCTCACCTGGAAGGACTGTCTCGGGCTCTGAATGGAGACGAGAGAGGGGGTGAATGGGCAGGTGTAGCACTTTGGCCTCTTGCAATGACAAGTGCCAAGAGGGAGATTAGTGGGAGGGACGAATGGACAAGGGAATCATGGAAGGAGCGATCCCTGCAGCAAGCAGTGGGTGGGTGGGGGTGGGGGGAGGTACAGATATGTTTGGTGGTAGAATCCCCTGGAAGTTGTCAGAAGATGCAGAGACTGATGTGCTGGACGTAGAGGCTTATGGGGTGGTCGTTATGGGCAAGAAGAACTCTATAATTCTTAAGGCAATAGAAAGATGAGGTGAATGTAGATGTCTGGGAAATGGAGGAGGTGTGGGTGAGGGCATCATCAATGATGGAGAGAGGGAAATCCTGTTCTTTGAAGAAGAAAGACATCTCTGATGTCTTGGGTAGGAAAGCTTCATCTTGGGAAGAGATGTGGCAGAGACGAAGGAGCTGAGAAATGGGAATAGCACTTTCATGGGAGACAGGGTGTGTAGAGATAGAGTCAACACAGCCGTCAGAAACGATAGGTTTCTAAATATGTTGATCGATCATTTTTCTCCAGAGATGGAGACAGAGAGATGAGTGAATTTAAGGGCAAGGTGGAAGTTGGAGGCAAAGCTAACGGGATTGCTGAGCTCAACATGAAGCAGCACAGATGCAGTCATCAATGTAGCAGAGGAAGAGTTGGAGAGCATTATGGGGAAGGCTTGGAATATGGACTGTTCTACGTAACCAATGAAAAGGCAGGTAGATTCGAGCCCATGCGGGTGCCATAGCTACCCTCGTCTGGAGAAATAGAAGGAGCCCAAGGAGAAGTTGTGAGTGAGGAGGAAGAGGGTGGTGGTGGAGGGGAAAACAAGCCATGAACTTTAAAGCATTCTTAATGGAGGATAGAACTCTATAGGGACTGGTGAAAATGAGGCGGCCAAGGCCAGTGAATTGAAAGCTAGTGAGAGATCGAGAATTGTTCCAATTTGGTATTTATATTTGGATTAATTCAATTAAATATTGATTCTAATTACCTGCAGTGTCTGTTACCATTGTAGTGATGAATATCAGATTCAGATTCAGGTTCAATTTATTGTCATTTAGAAACCACAAATTCAATGCAGTTAAAAAATGAGACAACGTTCCCCCAGAATGATATCACAAAAGCATATGACAAAACAGACTACACCAGAAAATCCACATAACTTTTGGCAATCCCCAAACCAGAGTCCGGAGAGGCTGCTGCGTATTAATATTGCGCTACCGTCTAGCACGTTCCCCGGAAAGGAGCTCCAAATCCACCAGACAAAAACAAGACCAAAAACTAAAGCTACAAGACCTGCACAAAACCACATAGTTACAACAGTGCAAACAATAGCATATTTGGTTTTAAAAAAACAGACTATGGGCACAGTAAAAATAGTCCAAGATGTTAAAGGACTGTAAGTTCAAAAGAAATCACCACACAGTTTCCACAAGTCCCCAGGGTCCCGACAGACTCACCATCCCATGCCAGCGGCAAAAGGGAATACTCCCACTATGGACTTCCAAGGCGCGGCCCGACCCAGTCTCGCAGACGCAGCACACAATAGAAGCTCCATCAAAACCAGCCTCGCAGAAGCAGCACACACCAAAAGTAACCTGAGTCCGTCGAAAGGACTCCGAGTCCGTCGAACCTCCGAGCCGATGACTATCCCCTCCAGCACAGCTTCTCTGAGCACCATCCTCTGCCGAACATATTAATTTGGCCCTGCCAATGGCCATCGGCAACGCGACCCCGAGGACTGGGGGCCTGTTCTTCCCTGCAGAGACCCGGACCTCACAGCAGCAGCAGCAATGAAGAAGGTCTTCCTGGAATTTCCGGATGTTTCTCCGTGCTTCCATGTCCGTTTTCAATCAATTATGATTGCGCACAGCACCTCATTTCACAAATAACAGATAATCAGTTCCGGAGTGGCCGCTGCAAGCTGCGTCATGCCGCCATCTTGGATCCACTACCATGTTCCAGAGTTAATGATATTGCAGACACAAACACACTTAAGTCATGCCTTAACACTTATTTACATACTATACCCGTGGGGCTTGCACATCTTGCTCAGAGTGAGCCACACTGAGCTGACTGATAGCTGACATATCCACCAGCAGGTCAGATCAGAACTAATGGCCAGAGACCATAATAAACTGTCAGTTTCAGCCTGAGACCCTTCATCAGGATTGGTCTACCCTGAGAAAGGGTCTTGGTCTAAAACATCGACTGTTCATTTCTCTCTACAAAAGCTGAGCTCTTCCAGGATTCCACATGTATCACTCAAGATCTCCAGCATCTGCAGAATCTTTTGCATGGGAATAAATGTGTGTGTTTTTTGCAGGGAGTATTATTGGGGTTTCAGTGGAAATCAAGGCTGGGGCCACGCCTAGACAGACTGATGATCTAGGTCATATATGTCAAACTCAACGCCCGCGGGCCAAATCCAGCCCGCGGTGGAATTATCTTTGGCCCGCGAGATAATATCTAATTTCTATTAAAGCTGGCCCCAGTAATCGAAGCGCCTATGGCGTATGATATGGCTAATGCTGAGTTTATTCAGGTACCAGGTTTTCAGGGGTTTTAGTGTTTATTCGGCAGTCTTCTTCATAAGAAACACTTTGTAGTTATAGCAGAGAATGAGACACATGAGAGCAGGCTGAAAAAACGGAGGCAATGAAAGCTGCGTTCGCACGCGTCCGACTGATCCGGCCTGCATGAAGCTGCATTTTGCTCAATCTGGCCCGTGACCTAAAATGAGTTTGACACCCCTGATCTAGGTGAAGGAACAGAATGTAGTTTTTCAGAGTTACCTGACAAATAGGTGGATTTGTCAGTTGCAATGACAAATTGGAGTGAATTCAAGATTTCAACAACGGATTTCAGGCAGATGCAGTGTTACATGAGTAAATGTGAAGTTATCCACTACAGTCAGAAGAGAAAGGAGTCTGTTATTTCAATGGTATTAGCTTAGGAAATGTTGATGGACTGGGAGACCTGGACCTGAGAGAATACTTCCAGTACTGGGAGAGCCCAAGATCAAAGGGCAGAGCCTCAGAATAAAGGGATGCCCCTTTTGAACAGAGATGAGGAGGAATTACTTCAGTAAAGGGGAATGAATCTGTGGCGCTCTGTACCTCCCTCGGCAAGTGGATCCCTGACTTCCTCATTGAGAGGCCACAGTCAGTGCAGATCGCAAATAACACCTCCTCCTCACCAACAGTCAACACTGCAGCACTTCAAGGATGTGTGCTTAGCCCACTGCTCCATTCTCTCTACACCCATGACAGTGTGGCTAGGCACAACTCAAAAGCCATCTATAAACTCATTGATGACACATCTGTAGTTGGCAGTATCTGTCACGAGGTGGGGACAAGGATGCTGGGAGAGGACCCACACGCAGGACACAAACAGGTCTTTCTTAGGTTCAATAAAATAGCGTTTATTACTCGCTACACAGAAAATTGGGAAATCAAGGAGGACAAAGAGGAACAACCAACCTCGGAATAGGGGACTAGGGACTTGGATCACCGCGGACCTGGGACTTGGAAACTGGGAACTGGGATCGCCGTGGCCATGACTTGGACAATGGGAACATGGATAGCCGCGGACCTTGGACGTGGACAGTGGGAACATGGACAGCCGCGGACCTTGGACTAGGAGACTAGGACCTTGATTCACTGCCGCCAGACACTTGGACACCATGGATCGCCACAGCCAGAAACATGGACACCAAAACACAGGACAAGGAACTTTGAACCTGGACTCCTCCTTCAGATAAGGCACCGAGCTGGGACTCTTCTTCAAGGGGACTGATGCGGACACAGGGCATGAACATCGAGCCAGGACTCTGCCTTCCACTCAGGCACCGAGCTGGGACTCTTCTTCGAGGGGTAAACACAGACAATGGGCATGAACATCGAGCCAGGACTCTGCCTTCCACTCAGGCACCAAGCTGGGACTCTTCTTTGAGGGGTAAACACAGACAATGGGCATGAACATCGAGCCAGGACTCCGCCTTCAACTCAGGCACCGAGCCAGGACTCTTCGAGGGGTAGACACAGACAATGGGCATGAACGTCGAGTCAGAACTCCGCCTTCAACTCACCCCTGGCAGATTGACCTTGCCCGGACCCACACTGGTGACGGAAGGCGAATTGCTGGTACTCCGATGAGGGCTGGATAATTCTGGCTTGTTGCAGCGACGGCAACTTGCTAAGGCTTCTTAACACTCTCGCCCCGAATGGCTAAAGCCAGGGGCTTATAAGCTGCCGGTTCAGGTCGAGAGTAGATCACCTTAATTGCCAAGCTCAAGGGACACATGAAATGGAATTAGAAGGGAACAAAGTGTCAATGGTGCAGATCATAACGCAACCTAACTAAATTCAAAGGGGAACCGATCCGGACCATGACAGTATGGATGGTGATGAGGGGGCATAGGGGAGTGAGATAGATCAACTGGTTGAATGGTTTCTTAACAACAACCATGCACTCATAAACACAATAGATTATACAGATGCTGGAAATCCACAGCAATGCATGCAAAATGCTGGAGGAATTCAGCTGATCAGGAGGGAAATAAACAGTCAACGTTTCGGGCTGAGATGACCAAGTGAGAGATTAGTGGGAACAGATGAATAGACAAGCGAATCATGGGGGGAGTGATCACTGCAGAAAGTGGAGAGTGGGGGGTTGTGGGGGGAGGTAAAGATGTCTTTGGTGGTAGGATCGCAATGAAGATAGTGGAAGTGCAGGGAATGATGTATTGGATGTGGAGTTTCATGGGGCGGTAGGTGAGGACAAGAGAAATTCTGTTAAAGTGGCGGGAAGATGGGGTGAACGCAGATGCCTGAGAAATGGAGGAGATGAGGGTGAGGGCAGCATTAATGGTAGAGGAAGGGAAACCTCGTTCTTTGAAGAAAGAGAACATTTCTCTTTGAAGAAAAAGAAGAAAGGAAAGCCTCATCCTGGGAACAGATGCAGTGGAAACAAAGGAACTGAAAAAAGGGAATAGGATTTTTCCAGGAGACAGGGTGGGAAGATAGATGTGGGAATTAGTAGGAATCGGTGAAATAGCAACCGGCTATTGAAGGCCTCTAGATTGATTTTGACTGATAACACAGCTCAGATTCCACACTGTCCCCACATTCAAGAGAGGGAGTAAGCAGGCATGGTAAAGTTTCACTTATTTTTTCTTACAAGTAATAAATTGAACCACCATTCAGAACACCGAAATTTGATTCCCCTTTGAACCAAGTGTGGTGTAGCTAATTTCCTTGTTCAATACTATTCCTCACACTCTCTCTCCTTCTCTTCTCTCTCTGCTCTCATTTCTCTCTCACTTCTCTCTTTCTGCTTGCCTTTCTCTCTCTCTCTCTCTCTCTCTCTCCCCCCCCTCCCCCTCTCTCTCCCCCCCACCCCACTCCTTCATAGCTATCCATTACAGAATGACAGAAACATATACTTATGACGAGAGGGAAGCCCGTCAAATTATGACACATCTGAGTAGCTGTTTAGACCGATCTGATGTCACAGCTTTTCTGAGTTATTGCACATCCAGCACGTAACTAAGTATTTGTTTAAGGTAATTCTAAGAACAGTGAGTTCCATCTCTCACAACTTATCTTCTTCCTACCTGCTTTCAACCCCCATCCTCCTACGACGTTCTTCATCTTCCTACTCAGCGAATCTCAAAACATTTACACATGACTTTACCCAACCTCCTGTCTGTTTCCCTCTCACCAACCTTACACTTGCTGTTTTTTCTTTGTTGTTTACCAGTGTTAGATATAAAATATTTATTTGCCAAGAACTTTTCCTTGACTCACTTGTTCATTTCCTTTTCTGTTTCACAATTATATTTAGTCCCATTAGTCATCTTGTTAAACACCACAGCTGGGTTAATGTGAAGACGACAGTTTGATGGAAAACAAACTTACTTGTACTTTCTTGTGAAAGTTCTAGAAATAAACCCATGTTGATCTTCCTTTTCCATGTGGTTCCCTGAAAGCAAACCAATATGGAACAATGATAATGGAAGGCAAGATTATCAAAATATACAATTCAGCAAATTGTTTCCCTTTGGAATTCCCCACTTAAGCATTCCTTTGGAAATAAATACAACAGAATACCTTTGGACACAATAGCAGTGCTCATACTGGTACTAATTTTTGTTTAGCTGCTGGTGCAACCCTAAACCATCAAGCACGTCTTCCCCCTTCCTGCTGGCTGTTGCCATGCAGCATTGCCCACTGAGTCCCCAGGCTTCCCAACGGGACCCGAGTCAGATCAAATCTGACACAAGCATAAGAAATATCAGAAATCTGATGCTGGGAAAAGCTACGTAGAATGCTTTATAAACTCAGGAGATTGAAAACTGTCACTTTCAGGACAATGACCTTCCATCACGAAGAATTCTTGATCTGAAACATTAACTCCTGTTTCTCTTTCCATGAATACTGCCTGGTTTATTTTGTCATTCCAGCATTTCCTGGTTTTACTTCAGATTTCAAGCATCTGCAGTTTGCTTTGGCTTTTCACTAACGCTCATAGTTTTGTCAGTTGGTGAGACTAGGGGACAGAGCTCCATCACCTGTAGGAGCTGCTCTGCAAGTGTAGGCAACACTCTGTATTGAGACAGTCTCTAGGGTGCACTTGACAGCTGAACGCCCAATATCAGTCCTTTCCTGGGGCTTTGCTGGAGGAAATTCTATGGCCCAGCAGAAAACAGCTTGCTTTTGTAGGACTATGGAAATGTTTAATAATCTGTAAAAGCCAAATGAGATGTTATTAAAATGATAGTATCTTGCTTTTGTTCACAGTGGTGCATATTGTTTTGCAATCAGTACATATAAAACCAGAGAACCATAAGAAATGCATAACATGACTTGTCCTGGAGAGTGAGTATAAGTTAAGACCATAAGAGATAGGAGCAGAATTAAGTCATTTGCCCCTTTGCGTCTGCTTCACCATTCCATCATGGCTGATTTATTTTCCCTCTCAACCCCATTCTCCTGCCTTCTCCCTATACTTTTTGACACCCATACCAATCAAGAAACTATCAGCCTCTGCTTTAAATATACCCAAAGTCTTGGCTTCTGAAGCTATCAGTGGGAATGAATTCCACAGATTTGCCACCCCCTGGCTAAAGAAATTGCTCCTCCTCTCTGTTCTAGAGGAACATCCCTCTATTCTGAGGCAGTACCCTCTGGACCTAGAGTCTTCCACTACTGGAAACATACAAGATTCAAGATTCACTATTTATTTATTATCAAATAATGTATAAATGTATAACCTTGGGACTTTCTTGTTCTAGATCTTGAATCTTGAACCTTGAAACATCCTCTCCATGTTCACTCTCTGTCTATGCCTTTCAAGGACAGAGTTCACATGAAGTCAATGTTAGTAATAGAAAGATCACTAGCATCTTCAAGTTTTGTCTGAGATTAGAATCGATAAAGCTATTGGATCAAGATTCCCTGAAAGAGATTCAAGCTCCCTTTTCTAATGCTCAGAACTATGATTAACCCAACAGAAGTTAATCAGCACCTGGATTTCATCTAAAAAACACACGTTGGAGAAAGAAAGGAAAATTGAAGGCTTATTAATTCCAGGAGGCCGATGATTTGGGATAGAAAGAGTTAACCATGGACACAGTGCGATGAGTTTCTGTTCAAGTCTGTTGACTTGAACAGAAGAAAATTCAAATTCACAATTTTTTTTGATTTTTCAGATACATTCTTATTGTTATAAGAACATTTGATATTGTATGCAATCTCTGTTCTCAAGTTTGAAATCTTCTCTGGTGAGGAAGCAAAGACTAATTGACAGTCACCTAGAGAACTGTGTGGTGGATCTCTTAACCTCAACATCCACCATTTCTTACTACTCCATTCTTCAAGGTCAACAAGTTCAGACAAGTTACATAAAAATAAATTCTAACCATGGCTTCAAGAGACAGATGAAGGTGGAGCAGTGATAACACACATATCAAATTAATGGACTAACAGCTAGAATCCTAGATCATTGATGAGAAGATATGTTTTATTCCCATCCTGCCAGCTGGGAAAGTTAGATTCAAGTAATTATGTAAAAATATGGAATTTAAAGACCATGTAATTTCCAAATAGTTGAGAAGAGCCCTCTAGTTCACATTTGTTCTCCAGGTAATAGGATCTGCCATCCTTATCCTTTCAGCCTATATGTGACTCCAGACTCTCACAGCCTCCTTGTTTCATGGCCAGTTAGCAAAGGACATCAAGTGCCTGTATTTCTGTGATGTGCACATCCTCTGAATGTGCATGTCACTGGTGATGCTGGAATTTGTAACAGATGCATCACTCCTCTGTGAATGAGAGTTCATTCATTTGAATGTAGTTCAAGTCTTAATGGAGGGTCTCGGTCCAAAATGTCAACTTTTACTCCTCTGCGTAGACGCTGCTTGACCTGCTGAGTTCCTCCTCCAGCATTTTCTGTGTGTTTGTTGCTCTGGATTTCCGCATCTGCAGAATCCCTTGTGTTTATGATTTGAATGTGCATTCCTGGGTTGCTGGGGAAGAAATTTACAAACAAGGCAAGATCAACTCTCTTCATTATTTGAGTTTGTTTCAATGTTCTTAATTATTTGTAAGTGTTTGATGTTGTAGCATTTGCCGGACTTGGCAATTAGCTTGTGGATGTTTCACTGCCAGTCGAGCTGGCATCCTCAGTGCGTAGTTGTTGCTTTTTCCATAGTTTTTGTATTTTAGAAGTTTGAAGTGGATTTTAATTATCCATTCAAATGCACTGAAAATTGTCTAACTGCCTTGACAGATTGCCATCTGTCGAGACTTGGTCTGGCTCTCCCATGAATCTTAATTACATCACTTAAGACCCCATAGCCACTCATGGCCTTGGAGTTCAGCCCAGCACCAGCTTAGATAGCCTTCCTGACTCAGTGAAGTCCGCTTAGGAATTGTGTGGTAAGTGTGGGCAACTGACTAACAGTATAACTCAGTGGCCTTTCTATATGAACTTCTAGGGAAGGTCGTTGACCTGAAACACCAATTTTGATGCTGTCTTTGCAGACACAGATTCACCCGCTGGCAATTTCCAACATTACCTGAGTTTTTATTTCAGATATCCAGCACCTGCAGTATTTTGCATTAGTGTTCACGACATAGCAATGATACACAATCTCTATGAATTATGAATTCTGAGACACTATTGAATTGCATCTGGCATTACCGAATCATCTCATAATAAAATTGGTCTTTAAAAAGCCACCTTATTGAATAGTTATTTCACAATACATATTCTGCATTCAGTAAAGGCGTATTGAGCATGTTACCCCTTAACAGATTCAATATTCTTGTTGACTCTGCTTACAGATAAAATATGACAGTCAAAAATACTTATGATGAAATCTGATTGATCCCTTTGTGACAAAGTGAGGCTCCACTTTCACTCAAAAGTGGAAGAAGGAACGGAATTGACCCTGCACTGGGCTTACATTCTCCCTACACAGTAACAGTGACCGCACTAGGAAGTAATTCGTTTGGTAGTTGCTTTATTATTGTCACATGTACCAAATTGCAGTGAAAGGCTTTTGCCTGCATGCAGACAGATCATTCCAGTTAAAAGGACATCAAGAAGCTGTAAAAGGAAGAAGAAACAGAATGTGGAATTGACTGTATGTAGTGTGTAGCAGTCAGAGTGACGTCAGTACCCCACTGTGGTTTGGGAGGGCACTCTGCTGCCAGGGGCGAGATGTTGGAAACCACAGAACAAAGGCACACTGTAAAGCAAGCTCACCCACTGTAATCAATTCTGTGACTGAATAAGTACTCGAGTAACTTAGGAGCCAAGCGGTTAAAATAATTGTAGGTTGCTCTGTATATGCCCAGTGGCTGTGATATTTACTATCATGAAGCACTTGAAGAGGCTGCACTAACTCCAGACTTGCTGACAACGTCAACCCTGTGCAATTCACCTACTGCCAAAGCAGGTCTATAGTGGACGCCATCTCCCTGGCCCTACCCTGATCTTTTGGAGCATCCGGACATTAAAGACACCTTTATCAAACTATTGTTTAAATGCCTGAAAATATCACAGGATATTGCCAGACTGAAAAGTTAAATGACAGAAGCTACATTGTGATAAATAAGTATAGTTGTTCAATGAAGTCATTTTCTGGTGTGTATTTATTGTGTGATCCATTGAACTGGCAACAAATGTTGTAGATCCAGAGACACTGCAGGACAGGTAGGCAGGCACATTGCTTGATGTTTTGGGAGAGCATTTCAACAAGATACTCTGGTGCAACATATAGTTATGACTAGATGGTGAAATTACTGAGCACTGGCATTGTGATGGAAATGTTCATTCGAAGACAGGAATCATGAGGTCACAAAAGACTTCATTGTGACATCACAGGACAGTGGCTTTGCAATATTGTTACACACTTTGTCACAGCACCACACACTGGCATTATGTCATTAGAAACTGTCACATAAAATCTTCTCATACAACTCAACATGTGAGTTTCTACAAAATTTGATACTCCTACATTTTAAGAAAAAAATCCTTGGTACTGATAAATAAGCATTACATTTTTTAACATACTGGTTCTGAAGTTCTACAATTTCCTTTTGTACAAACCTACATATTAGCCTCAATATCGCATTCAACACCCTATCTGACAGCAGCAAATTTTCTCCCAATCTCTAGAAAATATTCAAATTTATAATGACTATAAATCAGCTGAAATAATTAAAAGCCACTGAATATGAAACTCGTGTACGTACAAGAAGAACTTGTAAATTTCAGCTCAGTTTATCATCATGCCTGCACCACACTTTTTTATGAACCTCTAATTTGGGAAGGTTTTCAATCTTCAGTCATGAAAAAAATTAAGGCGGAGATAGATAGGTTCTTGGTGCCCAAGGCATCAAACGGTATGGGGTGAAAGCAGGGAAGTGGGGATGACTGGGAGAATTGGATCAGCCCATGATTGAATGGTGGAGCAGACTTGATGGGCCAAATGGCCTACTTCTGTTCTTATATCTTATGGTCTATGGTCTTAAATAAAAACATTCAAAGAAACAGATAACATAAAGCAAGTCAAGTCAAATCAACTTTTATTGTCATTTTGACCATAACTGCTGGCACAGTGCATAGTAAAAACGAGACAACGTTTTTCAGGACCATGGTGTTACATGTCACAGTACAAAAAACTAGACTGAACTAATAAAAAAACACAGAGAAAGCTGCACTAGACTACAGACCTACACTGGACTACATAAAGTGCACAAGAACAGTGCAGGCATTACAATAAATAATAAACAGGACAGTAGGGCAAGGTGTCAGTCCAGGCTTCGGGCATTGAGGCGTCTGATAGCTTGGGGAAAAAACTGTTACATAGTCTAGTCGTCAGCGCTCGAATGCTTCCGAGCTTTTTTCCAGATGGCAGGAGGGAGAAGAGAATTTATGACAGGTGCATGGGGTCCTTCATAATGCTGTTTGCTTTGTGGATGCAGTGTGTAGTGTAAATGTTCGTAATGGCAAGAAGAGAGACCCCGATGATCTTCTCAGCTGACCTCACTATCCGCTGCAGGGTCATGTGATCCGAAACGGTGCAATTTCTGAACCAGGCAGTGATGCAGCTGCTCAGGATGCTCTCAATACAACCCCTGTAGAATGTGATGAGGATGGGGGGTCCCAATTAGGGTACTTTTTTTAAATGAAAAGAAAATGCTTTTTTCTCTGCCTTGTCACCAGATTTTCACCTAGCAAATGAGTGGTAGCAAAACTGCCCATTGCCCTGGAACAGACATAGGTTGGGAGTTTGTGTATTGGCAGGGTTAAGTGAACAGATGCAAAAGAGTAAAGGAATTTGGATATACAGGAACATGTATAGATTGGATATGCCCAACATCCTGTGATATTTTCAGCCATTTAAATGATTTATATGAACATATGCATACAGGGGAGTACAGATGCAAAGGCATTATCAGGCCAGAATCTTCAAAACATAAACTATCTGTGGATTGCTAGCCAATGTTAGCTTTTTTAAGTGGATAAGACTTTTTTAATGCCTTCAGTATAACACAGGGTCACAAGATATTAACAGGTACAGATATAGAACAAATAAACACGGGAATTGCTAGAAATACTCAGCAGTTGTTAGGCCACATGGAAGAAGAGTTAACATTTCAGATCAATGACCTATCATCCGAACTGGGAAAGGGATTAAACAGCAGCAAATGGAAGAATTGAACAAAAATTGACACAAGGACTCACAAAATGTTACTGTAAATGTTAATATTTTTCTGTTAAAATAGCAAGCTGTAGTGTTAGAGAAATATTGATGGTTGGTAACAGTAAATAGTTTACACAGAACATTCAATTGTCCTGGCAATAGCACCACCTAGTGGGCTTAGCCTGGTATCATTGAACAAACACCCTTGTTAAAATAAACTTCACCAGATTCCATCTGGGTACAGGTATCAGTAACAACCGACGTTTTGATGACAAGCTATGCCACCTTCATCAGGGATGATGCCTGGGCATCTCTAGTCCAGTGGTATTTATAATCCCCATAGTTCATCTCTCCTGATTGGTTAGTCCTCATCCAATCAGGTTTCCACTGTCCCATCTTGTTTCCTCTAGATTGAAGCCATTGAAATAAAACCAGAGGGAAAGAATTTTAACAAAGACAAAGGTCTCCCACTTAGTAAGAACTGGAATTCAATTGTCAACGTGGTGGGACAGTGGAAATCTGATTGGATGAGGACTAAGCAATCAGTAGGGACAAACTATGGGGGTTTAAATACCACCAGACCAGACCTGCCCAGGCATCATCCATGAAGAAGTTGACAGAGTTTGACAATAAAATGTCAGTTGTAATCAATAATTGTACCCGGCTGGAAGCCTGAGAAGAGTTTATTCATCATATAAGCCAGGAAATCTCTAGATCCTTTCCCACCCTGGTTAGAACCTCACTTTTTATACAAGCCTGAGGCACAACCCAGAATTTGCCTCTGCCGTACCAATATCCCTGTGACCCTGACCAGGTAACCTGTCTAATGTAGGAGCCAGACCCTACCCGTAACTGCTAGGAAGCCAGCCATAGCATACACTCTATAGTGTCCCTGAAGAAATACAAGATTATATATTAACTATATTAGGATCAAGGATCAACTTGATTCACACTATACACTGACTGTATTAGGAATTTGTTGTGGTGTGTTGACATGACATGCAATAAACGTAGAAACATAGAAGACCTACAGCACAATACAGGCCCTTCGGCCCACAAAGTTGTGCCGAACATGTCCCTACCTTAGAAATTACTATGTTTACCTATAGCCCTCTATTTTACTAAGCTCTATGTACCTAACTAAAAGTCTCTTAAAAGACCCTATCGTATCCGCCTCCGCCACCATTGCCAGCAGCCCATTCCATGCGCTCACCACTCTCTGAGTAAAAAACTTACCCCTGACATCTCCTCTGTACCTACTCCCCAGCACCTTAAACCTGTGTCCTCTTGTGGCAGCCATTTCAGCCCTGGGAAAAAGTCTCTGACTATCCACACGATCAATGCCTCTCATCAGGAGTGGATTCTTTTACAGCCATTAATCCATGGCTTTGGGTTTCAGAAAGTGAAGATTTGTGGACAGAATCAACATTCTCTCTTAATCCATTGAGACTCTAATATTGTCATCCTTTGACTATGGAAGCAACCAGCCTCAGTCACAGTGGAGAGAAACCGTATTCATGTTCACTGTGTGGACGAGGCTTCAGTCTAGCATCTGGTCTGTCAGGGCACAGGCACAGTCATGTCGGGGAGAAACCATGCAAGTGTGTAGATTGTGGGAAGGGATTCAGTTACCCCTTTGAACTGGAAATGCATCGGCACAGTCACACTGGAGAGAAACCATTTATCTGCGTGGTACGTGGCGAAGGACTTACTCACTTTTCTGCCCTACCAAAGCATCGGCATGTACACACTGATGAGAGACCTTTCAACAATAAAAAGTGACAACATTTGACAATTACTGTATAAATAATAAAGAGTTCGATAAAATAAATTGAGTTTAATACATGGATATGGAACAAAATGTGCATAAATACATAAATACTGATATGTATTTACAATGTAAGCAGTATTATAAAAAATGGTTTAAATTGTTTACAGAGTAATACAGTAACTGGGTAATATTGTGTGTGTGTGGTGGGGGGGTGGTTAAGGTTAAGATTAACTGTCTGGAGCTATAAACTTTTAAGATAGTGAAGTTTTTGTTCCAAACCTATCCAGTACTTTCTAAAAGGGAGCTTTTGGAAAAGACCGTTTGCAGGATGGGTGATCACACCTACCCACTTCTCTGTCCTGGACATGTACAAGTCCAGCTGTGATGGTAGACTGCAGCCAGACCTTTTCTGCTGAACGGACAGTATGCTGTAGAATTCATATATTGTACATGGATGCTGCGCCACACCAGACAGTATTTGCAGATGTGCAGATGCTCTCTATGATGGGCATTGTTGAATTGCACTAGTTTGTTCCGGAGAAGATGGAAATTTAGCATCTGCCCCAAGAAGTACGTCCTCTGCTGAGCCATTTTGTTAATGAAGCAGACATGGTTCTCCCACGAGAGGTTGATGCATGAGGGATTAAAATGTTGTTGCAACCGTCTTTTCTTCATAAGGGACAGGTTATCTTCCAAATCTATGAGCCATTGCGTAGCATTCCTGCTCAGCTTGCAGTAATGGGACTGCTTTCCAAGGTGATTTTAATTGGTGGCTAAAAATCACAGAAATTAACCTTAGGATTTCCCAATAACTTTGCTGTTTGCCAGAGATGCATGCATTTCCTGAGATGCCATGAGAAGAAAGCATATAATTAAAATACACTCACCCATTCTTGGACAGATGTAGAACATAGAACATTACAGGCCCTTTGGCCCACTTTGTTATGCCACCTTTTAACCTACCCTAAGATCAATCTACCCTTTCCTTCTACATAGCCCTCCATTTCTCTAACATTCCTGTGCCATATATATACATAACATTGCCAATAGACAAAAAAAATCACAGAAATAGACTGTCAGATAGACTGTCTTTTTTTCCTGTGTGAACATGACAATTTTTAGTGTTCAAGTATTTACTGATTTAAGCTGAAGTGAGCGTCTATATGCAGCCCAGGAGTTGCTCTTGTTTACATTGTGGTGGAGATGTGAAAACGTTTTGTGCCACACTGCAGATCGGATATGATATTTTCATTTGTAATGCTGATTATCTGCAGTTCAGCAATTTTCTGCTTTAATGTTGGTAATATTTTATTCCTTACAAAAACATGTTGCAACATTTTCGTACAGAATTTAGTCAAAAATGCTACAGCAAGATATTTTTCTCTATTTACTACAGCAATCTATTTGCTGTTTTTTTACTGTCAATGGAGTTTTCTAGGCATCAAAAGTTTTTGTGTAGTGATTATTAAACTGTGAGGAGGAAGCATTTCACAAGTGCTGCTGATTATTGGCTTAACAATTGAGGCTCATGCTTGTTAATTATTATGGCTGTTAATGCTTTCAGCTCTTTTCTAGGACAATATCATAAGCTAACAGGCTGGTCTGTTATGAAAATGATATTTTGCAGAATGCTTACTTGCTGGTGAATCTGACTTTTTTCCTCCTTATTCCCAGGTGGTATTGACCATGGAGTATTAGTTCCCTAGGCAACAGTAGCCCTAAAGGAAGTGCTAATTTCAGAAATGCGATACTGAGGTAAGGTGGGTAACTTCTAACAGCCAGTTACCTGGCTCTGAACTGCCAAACAGACAGTCGGCAATGGGAGGCCAAAAGGCAGGAGTGAGTACAGATCCTAACCAATGTTTGCTGTAGTGTTGGTGAGGGGCTAGTGAGGGAGCAAACTACACAGTTGCACTAACAGCTTGTCTGAAAAAGGAAAGAAGCTGTTTAAGTATGCAATTCTTTGTGGTCTGTTAATTGGTTCCCAAGATCATTGTTTAAGGATAAATGGGTGGAGTTTAGACCAACAACTGGTGAAAGCTCTGAATAGGAATCTGGTCCTGGAGTACTTGTATCTAACAATAGTTTTGCTATCATTATACTGAGAGAGCCAAACAGAAGCAAAAGGTTAATCTTTACGGCTCCATGTTGTCGTGGATAATACACTGAGTCACTGAGTTGCCCTGTGGCTTTCTTTTTCAAAATGGTGACGTATGCAGCAAAAGGTTCTGAATAGCATGCCTGTAAATCTTACTTCAGACAAGAGGCATAAACTATTTAAATCTTCTTGCCCTTGAATTAGATTCCTTCTTTTGTATGTCACTTCCAATATGCAGATGAATCATCTCAATGCCAATACGATTATGACTCACAAACAACTCCTGGAGAATGGAAAGTATTTTGTAAGAGATCAAGGTATTCTCTGGTGATTAAATTCATTCATCTCATCCTGCGTCAAGCACCAAGAGAAAGTATTCTTTTCTTGTGCCATTCCTTGGAGATAAGGGTGATTTGTTTCACATTTCCTCCTGGGGATTCTGAGATGAGACAGTTACACATCTCTGCCATAGATGGGACAGTTGGTGCATAAAGGGTCCATTGGGGTGGGTTAATCCGCACTCCTTCTGCTGTTTAGGTATAACCTTCGATGGTGCCTCCCAAAGACTCAAGGAGCTTAATGTCCTACTGGTCCTGGATTACTGGTGCCTCACTCTATGTTTCTCCATTATCTTCACTGATCAAAATTTGGGACTCCGATGAGTTGGTGAGGATGCTACTGTTTTTCAGGGAGATTCTGGGAATATCCTGGAGGCCTTTCTTCAGCTCTCCTCAAAACGTCTTGCCTTGACTGAGTTTGGAGTACAATGCTTCTTCCAAGAACCTCATGTCAACTTTGAGGATGATGTGGCCCATCCTTTGAAGTTGGTTAAGCATGGTCAGAGACACAAGACTGAGGATTTTGGCCAAGGAATGGATGTTGGTGTTGTCTGTCTGTTTGACCAGTGCATTTGGAAGATTTCACATTGACAACATTGGTGGTCTTTCAATGGTTTTGAGATCCCTAAGTAGGTATCCCTTGTCTTCAAAGCATATAGAAAAGCTGTGACCCTGCTGCTGAGTTTGAGGTCACTCTTCAAGCATCCTTTCCTCAGCCGGTCAGAGACTGTCCTGACAGGCAGTGGTGAATTTCATCATCTTTGCCTGCCTCCGCTGCAATGTAGAAATTATACCATGCTTTCCAGCATTTCCAGTGTGGAACAGGCCCTTCCAACCCAATGAGCTGCACCACAGAGTAACCCACCTGGTTAACACTAGCCTAACCACAGGACAATTCACAATGACCAGTCAACCTACTAACTGGTACGTCTTTAGATCGTAAAAGGAGCCCCACATAGTTCACAGGAAGAATGTACAAACTCCTTACAGACTGTGGCAGAATTGAACTCTGAACCCCAGAACGGCCTGAGCTACAACAGCGTCATGCTAACCACTACTCTTCTGTGATAGGAAGTATCTGCAACTGAAACATTGACTGTCCTACACATGCTGCCTAAGGAACTGAGTTTGCTTTTCCTTTCATTGTGGACCTTGGTTTTGTGGAATGGTGTTGCGAAGTCTTAGTCTTCTGGTGCTCTGGTTCAAATCATATCCTCTTTCACGATTCAGGAAAAGAACTGGTGATCCTTTGGTGCCCAGTTTCCAAGTGTGCATATGCCCAGGGTTGTCTGCGGATTGTAACTAGAGTTGGAATTATTCTGTTTCTGGAACAGAGGTGATGAAATTTGAACAGGTTCTTGTTTGTCCTGGAGGGTTAACATGTTGGTTGTGCCACAGTATGGAAGATTGAGAAGGGCGTTCATTAATGGTACCTGCACTGCTTAATATTTGCTTCCAAGAAAATTTCAACAGATTTGTCAGGCAAGAATTCCCCTGTAGAAAACCTTGCTGACTTTGGCTTATTTTATCATGTGCCTCCAAGCATCCTGAAACAATAATAGACTCCAACATCTTTCCAACCACTGAAGTTAAGCTAACTGGCCCATAATTTCCTTTTGTCTTCCTCCCTCGCTTCTTAAAGAGTGAAGTGATATTTGCAATTTTCCAGGTCTCTGGAAACATTCCAGAATATAGTGATTCGTGAAAGATCACTGCTGAAGCCTTCACAATCTCTTCAGATACTTCTTTCAGAAACTTAGGGTGTAGCCAATCGGGTCCAGGAGAGTTAACTACCTTCATGCTTATCAGCTTCCAAATCATCTTCTCCTTAGTAATAGCAATGACGCTTTTGCATTTCTGGCATTCTGCTAGAGTCAGTTAAGTTGGTTCTGTAGTGAGTCCGTTTGTTGGGAACATGTTTTGCAGGCAACTTAAATTCCACCTTCTTACACATGACAATTCTTGTTTAAATGTTTCAGGTAACTATTTGTTTATTATTGTTAAAAGGACTTCATTGGTTATAAAGTACACTCAACTGTCTTGAGGTCCTGAAACACACCATGCAAATATAGATGTTTTTACATTTGCCCATTTCAACATACTATCACACATCCTACAAGTTCACTTTAATTAATATTCTGAATTTGTCATCCTTGCATCATTTAGTTTTGTACATCTCCAGCAGCTTTCCATTGACCTTTGTCCATTACCTTTCAAGGCTAAGTTATCCAAAAATCTCCAATGTTCTTTCTTAATGCAGCCCCCTCACACCAAAGAGAAATTTCTAAGCCATGACATTCATGTAAAAGAAATTACTTATAGATTTTGTTGTGTTCTTTGGTTACGTTAGAGTTAACATTTGTGTGTGAGCCACATAGAGGGTTCTAAAATGGTGCATTGAGGCTGTGTAGGAACTTGACTGACTGTAATAGAGTGGAACTTTTCTCTATACTGTTCAGAGTGCTCTTGTGCCTCCCTGCTATCTCAGTGGTGAAGCTGTACTGCAGATTTCATTTCAGTTCAATATTACAGCAAAAAGAAATCTGACAAAAGTGTAATTAGAAGCCTATCTGTAGTTACATCTGAGACAAGTGTGAGGAAAGGAATGAGACTTCAAAGAACTTAACTTCAATTTTACAAAAGTACTCAAGAAATTTTTAGATTTCTGTGTTTTCATAACCAGTAATTTGTTCCTTTGTCTAAGACATGCCCTTTTCATGCTGCTCCTATTGGGAAGAAGCTACAAGAGCCTCAGATCCCACACCATCAGTTTCAGGAACAATTATTACCCTTCAACCTTCAGGCTCCTGAACTTTATTCACCTCAACTCTGAACTCATTCCACAACCATTTTCAGGAACTCTACAATTCACGTTCTCCGTATTTTTATTTACTTATATATTTATTTTTACCGCAGCTTCTCTTGTTTTGCACATTGGTTGTTTGTCAGTCTTTTGGGTGTAGTTTCTCAATGATTCTATTGTATTTTTTGTTTTACTGTGAATGCCTGCAAGAAAATGAATCTTAAGGTAGCATATGGTAATATACATGTACTTTGATAATAAATTTACTTTGAACTTTGATTCTTTTTCATTTTAATTTCATTTCCCTTGAAAACATTAATTTGACATCATTATTAAAAGAATGTACCTTTGATATAGAGTGACATTCAATACCCCTGACTATAAACATGCCCCAGTGTGCAGATGAATCAGGCAATGCTTGGACATTATTCGTTTCGAATGAACTGTATAGAATCAGTAACTAGTGGAGACACGAGAAACTACTGATGCTGAAATCTGGAGCAACACACAATCTACAGAAGGAACTCAGTGGGATGAACATCTTCTGAGGGGCAGGTGGGAAGGAACTTTTGATGGTTTGGAATGAAAGCTTGCATCCAGATTGTTATTTTTAATCCAAAATATTGACAATTTATTTTGGATTCTCCTCCTTCCCCATGTTTTTATTCTGGCATCTTCCCCCTTCCTCTCCAGTTCTGATGAAAGGTCTCAGCCCAAAAGGTCAACTGTTTGTTCTTTTCCATAGATGCTACCTGACCTGCTGAATTCCTCCAGCATTTTGTACGCTTTGCTTTGGATTTATAGCATCTGCAGAATTTCTTGTGTTTATAACAGTAGATGGTTGCTTCCCTAAATGGAAGCCTGTGATTAATGGTGTGTCACAGGGCTTTGTGCTGGATTCATTGGTGTTTATCATTTCTATTAATGATTTAGTTGATAATGCTGTAAACTGGATCAGCACATTTGCAGTTGGTGCCATGGCTGAGACTGCAGTGGACCGTGTTAACAGTTATCAAAGCTTGCTGATTGATCTGGACTAGCTGAGAGAATGATGCAGTTTAACGCAGGCAAGTGTGAAGCATTGCATTTTTGGAGGACAAGCCAGGGTAGGACTTACACAGTGATAGGTAGAGCACTGAAGAACGTGGTAGAACCTAAGGACCTGGGAATATAGATTCATAGTTCCTTGAATGTGGCATCATGGAATGATAGTGTCATAAAGAGAGCTTTTGTAATTTAGGGCATTGGATACAGAAGTTGTTCTGTTATACTGAAGTTGTATAAGACATTGGTGAGGCCAGATTTAGAATATTGTGGGCAGTTCTAGTCACCTACCTACAGGGAAGTTATCAGTAAGTATGAATGAGTACAGAGAAAATTTTCATGGATGTTGCTGGGACTTCAGGACCTGGATTTCAGGGATAGGTTGAGTAGGTTAGAACCTTATTCCCTGGAGCATAGGGGAATAAGGTGTGATCTAATGTAGATCTACTAAATATGTGGACTATAGATAGGGTAAATGCAGATAGGTTTCTTCCCCTCAGGTTGTGTGAGACTAGAACGTTGGCTTCAGGTGAAAGGTGGAGTATTTGAGGGGAATCTTAGAGGGAGCTCCTTCATTCAGAGAGAGGGTTAGAGTGTGAAATGAGCTGCCAGCAGATGTGGTAAGTGTGGTTTCCATTATAAGATTTAAGAGGAGTTTGGATAGGTACATGGATGGGAGGGTTATGAGGGGCTATGGTCTGGGTGCAGGGAGATGAGACTAGGCAGAAAACCAGGTCGGCATGGACTACATGGGCTGAAGTGCCTGATTTTATGTTTTTAGTGAATCTACGACTCTATTGAAAATGAAGCAAAATGGAGCTGAAGCAGAAAATCAGCCATGATCTTATTGAATGGTGGAAGGGACACTTGGGTTTGAGTGGACTACTCCTGCTTCTGTTTCTTGTGTTCTTGTGAGCTAAAATGATGATAGTAATTTTAACAGTTTCTGTAATAACAGCTTGTGTTTTTGTAGCGTCATTTAAGTTATGAAGATATTGTATCATGAGAGAGGGGTGCATGAGAGATGAAATAAGTGATGGCAAAAGTTTAGCTAAAGAGGTTTAAGATTGCTGGAAAGGTGTAATAGAGGAAGAGGGAAGGAGGAGTTTAGAGAGAGAGTTCTGGAGCTTAAAGGTTTGGCAGGGCAACTCACTACAAATTATGGTAGAGAGATTCGAGTCAGGGGGACAGAAGTAGGTGGAATCTGTTGATGTTATCAAGGTGTTGCTACCAGTCAATGACATACCTGAAATCTCCAAATAATCTTCATGTGTCTTCACTTGGAGTTCCTCTGGGGTAAAATGTTTCACATCAAGGCTGATCTTCCAATTATCCAAGTTCTGCTGGGGCATTCCCAGGGCAAGTTGTTGGGACAGAGTTGATGAAACATAACTGCCCACTGTGTTTTCATCTAGGATTGAGCATGATCTCCTGGACCTGTTAGTGCTGAGCTGATTCTCCACCCACCCCATCCAGTCCCTCAGCGGCTGTTCACGGTAAGGAGGGAGACCAAAATCCTGATCAAAGAGGCAGTGTGGAAAGTAACCACTCCTTAAGGGATCCCAGTAACTCCGGGCAAAGAAGGGTAACAAAGACATTTCTCAGGTAGGGGGTGGTGAAATACTTCAGACAGTAAAACTGTACTTAAGTGAAACTCGCTAAATTAGCTCCAGATGAAGCATGCTCCTTGTGCTGGATATTACTGTATGTGACAGTATTTATACACTAGTCCTGCACCCCAAACATAACTTCACCATGAATAAATATTCTTCCACTTTGTCACAGGGAACAAGGTTAGATCATTCTGGGAATCAGCACACAGCAGTCACATTCCAACACATCAGAAGTTATATATAGAGATGTGACAAAGGGAAACTAACAATTGTATTTATAGCCTGCATTCAGTAGAAAGTATTGTAAAGAACTGTCAAGCTAATGTTCCTTCTTCAATCTTCCACTGGACGCTATACCTTTGAAGGCTCCCAGTTTTCTCCTGTTTGCTATACTCATGTAGTACTGTTGTTTTGCACTTTATTTGTCATAGTGTTTTGGATGAATTCTCTCAAAGCACCAGCAGTGATATTTTTTTGGTAGAGCTTATAGAAATTAGAGTAAGCAAAATGTACAGCATAAAAAGTCATTCAGCTCAACCAGATTATGTCTTTTCACTGATTTTCCTTTTACTACTCCATCCAGCTTTTTGAAAGAATGATTCTCTATGCCAGACTATTCCATGTGAGTAATTCGTTTTTATACCCTGGTGGAGTGCCTGCATTATATTTTGGCCTTCACTTTTTGATATCCCCAAATCAAAATTTCTTCTCCACATCTAAACTCTCAAATTCTATTGAGCAACACACTCAAAACGCTGGCAAAACTCGACAAGTCAGGCAGCATCTACAGATGGGATGAAATGTTTATGTCGCATCATGCAGATGCTTCGGGTGGAGGACTGCAATTAAAGGAGCAGAAGCGGAATAAGAAAGTGGAGAGAGGGGAAGAAGTACAAGATAACAGATGATGGGGAGCCCAAGTGAAGGGGGAAGGTAGATGGTGGGGAGGGGAATGAAGTCAAAAGCAATCGGCAGGAGAGAGAAACAACTGAGGAAGTTTAAAGATTAAATATTCACATTATTTGTCATATGTACATTGAAACATTGGAAAATGCAATGAAATATGTTGTTTTACATTGACTTATACAGAGTTCTAGAATGTGCTGGGGGCAATCTGGCACCAACATGGCATGCCGCAATTTGCTATCCTGAAGACTTTGGAAGAAGGAATCTCATAGGAGAGGAAAGTGGACTGTAGAAAAAAAGGGAAGGAGGAGGGAAACCAGGGGGGAGATGATAGGCAGTTGAGGAGAAAGAAAAGGGTAACCAGAATAGGGAATTGAAAAAGAGAGAAGGGGAGAGTAATTATTGGAAGCTAGAGAAATTGATGTTCATGCCATCAGGTTGGAGGCTACACAGATGCAATATGAGGTGTTGCTCCTCCAACCTCATAGCAGTAGAGAAGGCCATGGATTGACATGCTGGAATGGGAACATGAAGTCGAATTGAAAATGGATAAGGAAGGGGAGATCCTGCCTATTCCAGTGGACAGAGTGAAGGTGTTTGACAAGCTCGTTCCCCAGTCTGCATTGGGTCTTATCATCCTAGAGGAGGCTGCACTGGGCGCACCGGATACAGTAGATAACCCCAACAGGTGAGTTTTGCCTAATTGGGTGGGAATGTTTGGGGCCCCGAACGGTAGTGAAGGAAAAGTTGTAGAGGCAGTTGCAGCACTTGTCCCTCTTGCAGGGAGGAGGGAAATCAGTAGGGAGGGGCGAGTGAACAAGGGAGTCATGTAGAAAGTGAACACTGTTGGAAGCAGAAAGGTGTGCTTAGTGGTAGGATCCTGTTGGAGATGGAGAAAGTTATGGAGAATGATATGCTGGATACAGAAGCTCATAGGGTAGTAGGTAAAGACAAGGAGAGCCTTATCCCTATTAGGATGGTGAGAGGATGGGGTGAGGGCAGATGTGCAAGAAATAGAGGAGATGTTGTTGAGGGTCTCAAACTCTCTTCATTGTTTTGAAGGAAGGACTCTCTCAGGTTATCCTCATTCCTTTCATTTCTTGATAATCTGTTTAGTCTTTCCTTGTTAGTATAAATTGTCAATCTGAATGCTGCTTTCTTGCATAATCCCTGGTGTTTAAAAACTTGATAATTATTAATTTGTCCAGTACTTAAAGTGTGGTCTACCTAAATGTGGCACCTCATTTCAGGAGGATTTGGACAGGGTGCAGAGGAGTTAAAACAAGATACTGCATGGATTGGAGAAAATGAGGCATCATGAGAGGCTGGACAAACCTGGATTGTTTTCTCTGGAACATCAAAGGCTGAGGGGTAACCTGATAGAGGAAGATCAATTTATGAGAGTCATTAAGAGGGAAAATCCTTTTCCCAAGAGCGCATAGCTTTAAAATGAAAGAGGGAATGTTCAAGAAGATGTAAGTTTTTACAGAGCAAGTAATAAGTGTCCAGAATGCATTGTCAGGGGTGGTGGTGGAAACAGGTACAAAAGTGGCATACAGACATTCAGGAATGGTAGGATATGGATCATGTGCAAGCAGAAGGGATTAGATTAGTTTGGCGTCATGTTCAACACAGACATGGTGGGCTAAAATGCATGCTCCTGCGTGGTTCTCTCTTCTATGTTCTATTATCTATATTCTAAGCATACCTTCTCACTACCCCCTCAAAATTAATACCAAGCCTTCAAAATACTTAATACATTGATAACTTGCATTGTAATTTTAATAATTTGTGAAATTTTCCTGGGTAATAATTGTGACAATGTTCAATATCACTGGCAGTCCAAGAATAATATTTGTATGAAGTACTTATCCCAACTAGCAATCTTTAATTTATGTGGACAAATAATTGTAACTGGCAGATAACTTTGGAGAAATCTGGACATTTGTTCGTATAATGCCTTTTGCTATGCATTAAGAATTCTCCAAAGTTTTCACAACCAAGTTAGATTGTTAAATCCTAGTCACTGCTGCAACGTGGGAAGCGGGACCAGCAATGTCTGTAGTGTTCCAGTAATCCACAACGTAATAAAGAACAGGCGGGCAGAGGCAACCCTCCTGTGATGCTTCAAAATAATGTCATGCCACCAATGAGAGCAAAGGGAGCCTTAGTTTAAAATGTCATTCAAAGAACTCAGCCTCTGATACTGCAGCTCTTCCTCCTGTCTGCCTGTCTCCAGGTTTCACTACAATTCCTTGGAGCGGAGTTTGAATCCGTAACTTCCTGACCCAGAGGCAATTGCAATTTCTGTTGTGACTATGATCAGAGTCAAGAGAGACATATTGAGGATGGTGATATACAGTAACTTCAGAATACTCCCCAACATACCCTCCTCTTGGCCCCTGGACAGAAATCTGTCCCAGGAATGCCAAACTTTAAGGAGGATCAGATTAAGTAAGGCAGCAAAAATGCCTTTCACTCTGGATCCCTTCCCCAATGACTAACCTATCATGTTTCTATGTGTACCTACATTTATACTAACATTCCCAACTGGCTATCTACAAGACAAAACAGAAATGGCAATAAAACATTCCAGTGATTTGATCCTCTTCTTAGATATTTGGATACTTTTGTCCTCTCATTTTCAATCTGTCTTTAAAATGCAGCTTTGCCCTTCATGTGTGTGCTGTCTCCTACCCTGCTGGCACACAACAGTTTAGCCATCCTTGCCTTCGCCACTTAATATCCGATAGCTCAAACTCAGCAGTGGCTATCAGTAGTTACTCTGTGGATAGGAGCACCGGCAATTGTATCAGGTTCAAGGCAACAGTTTGCATTCCAATCCATGACAGAAGATTGTCAAACTAATCTGACATGTTTCTGAGTCCCTTTGATCTATGTACAGGAGGGTTTGGTCTCCACTTGAATGGCTGTAAGGACCTCACCGTGGTAGCACTCCCTCCAGTCTGTCCTTTCAATCACCGGGTCGACCACAGAATGGACCCAGTTTCTTTGTGTACACTCCCATTTCAGACCAGGATAGCTGCCTTCAGGTGCTGTGTGCAATATCTTCTCTTTCTCAGTCCGCCGTGTCACTATAGTTGTGCAACTTGATGCTTCTGCCATAACTCAGATCCTTTCCCATATAATTTTCCCAAACATCTTTCTATTCTGATCTATATAACTAATCATCCACCTTCAAGAAGCAGCCTTCAATACAGAGTACTAATACCATTATATTTAACGTTTGCTGTCACACTCTCTCTCTCTGTCTTCTGCTTTTGTGTTTCTGTTCTCTTTCATCTGTGGGTCTACTTCCATCAAGTGTGGTCAGGTGTGAGGCAGAATGCTGGTATTCATCACTTAATTCTCTGTAATGACGCAGTTAACAGGGGGACTTGATCTCTTGCTCTGTTTGTGAGGAAACAAGGTGAGTCATACAGTTTAACCTGAGTCCACTAGCTGCCTCTCCAGGTCTGCACACACTTTTGTCTGAAGTGACACCCATTGCCCTATCCACCTGGGAGCAAACCCTGCCTTTTCAGGCTGCTCCCATACCAGGACTTGATCACCCGGCAGGGGGAGGACTATCTTCTCTCTCTATAACTCTCTTCAATAGCAATACATTGTGTTAAGCTGCTGTGTTCCATCCCTCATTGTGTTAAGCTGGTTACAATGGCCCTTTACACTCCATATAAGCTTACTCAATTGACTCCAGTAGCTTCTTCTTCCAATTTCTGATTTCTCATGCTTTTTTTCTGTTGCTCTCTTTATCCCATAATCTACACACACATTCTCTTTCTGTTCCTTACTCTCTCCTTTCTGATGAGTCTTTAATTGCTGCCACCTCTTACAGGTAGCATTGCTTTAGCACTTCTTGACTGTGTTTGGCCCCTACACTCGGGACCTCCTGACATGATTCACATATAATTCCCCATCTCAAGTTCTTACTTGGAGCTGCCATCTCTCTGTGGGCCATGTGCCTGTTCTGTAGATAAAACATGTTTGCTGTCCCTGTCTTGTCCAGATTATTTCCTGAATCTTTGACAGCACCTCCCTTACCCAGGACAGTCCTTTCATTATTGGGGTACACCCAATAATCTGCAGAAAGCTACACTCCCTCAATCTCAAGAACATGAGGCTGATTTCTCTCTGCCCTCATTGTGTCACCCCCTGCACTGGTAGTGTACACCACCTCTCCAGTAGTAGACAAGGGTAGATCAATTATTGATGCTGAAAACCCTGTGTCCACCAACATATCACATGGTCAGCCCTCTAATAAATATTTTGTATTCATCTGGCAATGGATGCTGCCACCAGCTGTTTGAACTGGATGCTGTCCATGCTGGTTCGACGAACTAGTCAGCAGTCATTCGGGGAAAGAATACCCTGCTCTCATTTCTGCCTATTTTGGTGGGTGGCTCACACACCTTTCCCTCTTTTAGGACTCTGCCTCCAACCATAGCCTGAGAGACCACAGCAGTAACAAATCTGTCTAATCTGCCACTCCCTTGCCGGGTGTCCTGGTTGTTGGCACACAAAGCAAGTCTTCCATGACATTGTGGCAGCTACATTCACTGCAGCTGCTTAATGGCTTCTCTCTATCTATCCTCCTTTGATCTATCTCCCCGGCCCATAATACTATCTCAGGTAGGTCAATCCCCCACTGTCCTCAGATCTAAAACGTCCTGCTGGCCTGAGCTCAGGCTGTCCTTTAACATTTTCAGGCTGGACCATCCCTCCCTGGATTGTCCGGTCCTGAATATCCATCACCAGACAGAGAATCCAAATCAGAATCTGGTTTAATATCACCGGCATACATTGTGACATTTGTTGTCTTTGTGGCAGCACTACAATACATAATAGAGAAAAAACTGTGATTTACTAAGTACATATATTAAACAATTAAACAAAGAAGTAGAGCAAAAATAAAAATTAAAAAGTAGCGAGGTAGTGTTCATGAGTTCAATGTTCAGAAATCAGCTGGAAAGGGGAAGAAGCTGTTCCTGAATTGTTAAGTGTGTGCCTTCAGGTTCCTGTACCTCCTTCCCAATGGTAGCAAAGAGAACAGGGCATGGCCTGGGTGATGAGGTGTTCTAGAAACATTCTGAAACACAAAAACACACTCAAACAAGTATGCTACTATACAGTCCCCCCAAACGAATATACATGCACCTCTCTGGAATCCCGATTGGTCAGTAACAACCTTTCAGAACTGGTGGCCCCGTCTCACCAAGCCACCCAAAAAAGTCATATAGCCAGTCCCTTACATAAAACCAATGTTTGTTTTCTCTCTCTCTCTCTCTCTCTCTCTCTCTCTCTCTCTCTCTCTCTCTCTCTCCACACACTCCTTTCCCTCTCCCTCTCTCCCCTTAAAAATACTCACACCCTTAGACTGCTAAGTCACTGGCCAAACAATTGGTCATAAATGTATCCCGGATGAGCCCCCAAATATTGTGACAGTGATCAGAGTCACCAGAGCGATACCAAAGCTGTTGATATAGAAGTTTTTATTCAGCACAGCAAGCAGAACATGATTCTGGAAATGCTTGGCAGAGGCTTACAAACTCAAGGTATGTCATGCTTTAGTACTCTTAAGACCAATGTTGATAGTAAATGATTCCATACTATTTCAATAGTTACAATGACATTGTTTGTTTTAATATTTTGGGTTGACAATGCTTCCTCTGAACTACATATCTGCAGCAGGAGTCACTGTGAATGTTCAAATACCTTTGCTAATTACAAGCTTCCCTGGACTTATTTACAATGATGCAAATTGTAAGATTGTAAAATGGGGTGCCACTGTTGCAAGGCAGTTAGCTTGGAATATCAGAATTCAGAGTTCAATTCCAGCATCCACTGCAAGGAATTTTTTACATCCTACCCATGGAATGTGCGGGTCTCCTCCATGTGCTCCAGTTTTCTCCCATAGTCCAAAGACCTACTGTTTGGTAGGTTAATTGGTCATTGTAAATTGTCCCATGATGAGGCTGGGGTAGAATCGGAGATTGCTTAGGTGAGGCTGGAAGAGTCTACTATACTAAGTAAAAGAATTAAATAAATAAATGACTTGAAGTCCATATGTGCCTGGATTGCTGCAGGGAAATTAACACAATTCCATTGTCTTAACTTCTGGCTCATGCACATGCAAATATCTCATGGTCACCATTTTGTAAACTATATCTCTAAGTCTGTGGGCTTTCAGCTTCAGTCACTTGCTTGCAATTTACCATAAAACCTGAAGACTAATTGAAAGCTTCCTAAACTCATTTACATTTACAAAAAGAGCAAAAGCCTGATTCTTGTTTATATCTGCTATATTCATATAACTTCAGAATACTCCTTATCAATCTCCACTATCTGAGATAAATACTTACAAAAACTGAATAAATTTTAGATTGGGAGTGATGATGATTATGGCAAGAATAGGCCATCAGGCATTTTGCAGCAATTCAGGATGTCAGCATATACGCTAGATGGCACTTGCAGGAAGCTGAAACATATTAATGACTGGGCTTTAGCTAAAAAATATCACTAAGTGTCAAACACACTGATGGACAATTTGACAATCAATATTCCTCCCCTGTGCTAAGCCAAATTACATGCTTAGGAGGAAAAGGAATGAAGGGATGTCTCACATTCTTTCCACTGGTGCCTGAAAGTTAAATCAGTTCTACAATCAGTCCAGGACCCCACTTCAGATATTGAAAAAATGCTCACACAAAGAGTCATTAATTTGTTGTACATCCCCACATAATCTGAAAGCATTTAAGCAACTACATTGTGAATGACTGGAATTCCTTTAGGTTGTAAGACCACCAAAGCTGTTTTAATTGAAACAAATTGGTTCTTTAACAACAATCTGGAAGCTTTTGTGGGCAGTCTTTCCTGGGACTACAAAGAGAAAAAAAAAACGAGCCTTGTATTTTCTAGAGAGTGTCAGATTGGATGTAAGCAAATTAACAGTCTAGTATTTCTGATGTGTGGATATCACTTTAACATAGGAATTATTTCTAGCATGATATTTTACTCATGGTTACAACTTGCAAAACAGGTTCTTGAATCGGTGACTACCATGATATTTTGTCTTGCACAAGCCTTGCCGGACAGCAGCTCACAAGTTACATGCTTGGCTCATTCGCAGATTAAATGTGGTTTTCAGGGCATTTTCACCCTTTGACATCCTGTAATTTCAACCTCACATTTCAGGGACCATGAAACCAGCACATGGTACCCTCAGATGTCAGGTGACTGTAGTAAGACTGTATTCAGCCGCTGATGCTAATACACGAATGGGTTTGTTAGCTGTCTGTAGTATAGGGATTCTTCTCAGAATATGAACCTGTGTATTGCAAGCATGCTTATAGAATTTAAGTGTTAGTAGTCCAGTGTTAAATTTGTTGATGGTAACAACATTACTGGCTGTAAGATGTGGAGTTATGAAGAGAAAACAGGAGTTTTTTTAGCTAGAATTGTAAGAAGAATTTGCACTCATTATTGGAAGATGAGAAACAGCTGTGTCTCACCAGCAAAATCCCACTCATCATTGAAAAATGGGCAACTCAAAGCATGAACGTAAAATGGATCACTACAAGTTTTCATCTGAATATCCTCCAGTAATTCTTTATGATTGCATTAAAACACATGTACACTATAGTGTATGCTTATGATATGAATTTAGGATATCCATAGTGATATTTTTATTTATAAATCAAGAGAATTGTACAACAAATGGTAGGGCATTGAGATTTGCAGTGGAACAAAGGGACCTGGGATGCTAAAGTTGTGTAAGAGACCAAATTTTGGATTACCGTGTGTGGTTCTGGTCACCTATCTACTGGAAAGATATCAATGACCTTGAAAGACTGCGGAGAAATTTTCCACAGTTATTTCCAGGACTTGAGGTGCTAAGTTACAGAGGTTGAATAGGTCAAGACTTTATTCTGTGAAGCGCAGGACATTGAGTAAAGATGTTAAAGAGGTGAGCAAAATTATGAAGGGAGTAGATTGGGTGGATGCATGCATGCTTTTTCCCTTCAGATTAGGTGACACTAGAGGAGTCAGGTTAAAACAGAAAGGTAAAAATATTTAAGAATCTGAGGGGGAGATTCTTCACTCAGAGAGTCTTGTGAGTGTGAAATGTGCAGAAATGGAAGTTGTAGATATAGGTTCAATTGTAATATTTAGATTATAAGGCAATAAGACATAGGAGCAGAATTAAGCCATTTGGCCTATCAAGTCTGCTCCACCATTCAATCATGGCTGACTAGGCAGAAATCAGGTCAACATGCATTAAACATGCCACAGAACCAGTCAGTGTGCTATAGTGCCCGGTGGCTCTGACTCCATGCCGAATCTCTAAGCTCTCGATACAAATCGAGTATCTGATCAACTGTTATTTTGTTTGAGATCCAGGCTAACCATGTGACTGGTCATCAAAAATATGACACTAAAAACACACACGTGGATGGGGAGAAAATGATTGGTTCTTGCCAGGAGGCTTGAAACAAAAGCAGAGCAGCAGAGACAATTTAGCATGAGCGATAGCTTTAGGCCATGAGGGGCCACAAAACAAGAGAGAACAGATACTAACACAACAAGGCAACAAGGTAACTGATGGCTAGCAATAACTGTTTAAGGCTGGCTTCTTCGATGAGTGATCAAGGCTGTGGATGAGAGTTGGGTCCAAGTAGGCTGCCGGTGATAAGTAAGAAATGAGTACAAGTGACTCATATTAGGAGACAGAGACTGGAAGGAGCCTGTAAGTGCAGATCTGACAGGTTCTCTGCTTAGCCGCATTGCACATACTAGACAGAATATCTAAACAGAAATAATTGATGCATTAAGGAAGCTGACAGAACAACCAAAATTTGTTTTATGATTATTAAATGCCCAGTGAAAATCAAAACCACAGTTTTCAGCCAATATAGTTGTTTTGCCATGCATTTTCATCACTATACACAGAGGACTGATGTAAGTGTGTGGTCACAGGAAAACAGATGGCAAATTCATTAAGAGTATTACAAAAGCTGCAATTTTAATTCAAAATCTGCAGCAAGTGATAAAGCATTCAGTTTTGTATCACACTGCAGAGAGCATCTGTCCCAGACTTGTGCTAATACAGCAAACAAGATGCAAAATAACTGAAGGATTTCTTTAGCAATTTGCCTTAGTCACCAATATTTCTTTGCTGTGTTTCCAAATATTGAACCATGAAAGAAGGATTGAATCAACCCATGATTTTGATTTGAAACATGTACTTGACAAAACATTGAATCATTGCTGTAAGGGAGAGAGCATCTATTGTTTAGAAAAAAAATGCAAGCCTTAACAAATGCTTGAAATGTGACCCATATTCTCATAACTTTCCTCCTATCCTTGCATTAATTACTATGAATATTTTACAAGAGGCAATTAAAATATGAAAATATTATAAAAACGTACTTAAGAAGTTTCAAATAGAAAGACTCATTGAAAGTTGGCAAAACCATCCAAGAGTTGGAACTCATAGCAAATCTAAAGATGTCTCATATTATTGTTCTCTGAGTTGTTTACCAGCTGTTAATATCTTACGTAGACTTCTCAAAGTGCTGGAGTTTATCATTATCTTCTTCAATGGGAGAATATATTAATGGTTGATATAGAGTATATAGAACTAATAGAAAATTAGTTTTCGGACTGAATATTCGTCTGTAATATTCTCCTTCATGAGTAAAATCTTACCTTAAGGGATGGATAAGATTCTATCTGAAGTAACTTCGAGTGCCGTCAGTTTCCAAAATAAGTTAAAGCTTCTGCAAAGAGTTATTATGTCAAGAAACTTCAATCACATTTTCCATCACAAGAGTAGTTGACAGAATACAAAGTAAATTACAATGGTTGCTTGATGACTTTCAACCCAGGTTCAAAGACTTGCGGAGATGAAATTGCTGCCCGTCTTTCGTTAAACCTGTTCATGATTGAAGTGACTAAGGCCATCCAATTCCCACAATCATTCTTACAGAAATATCTACAGAAGAGATAAAATTACAGAAACAATGGGAGAGTCAGGCTTTAAACTTGATGTATTAACCTTCATCTATGGTTGAACTTTGGTGCCAAGAACAAAGTACAGTACATAAGAAGGGGTATAGTTAAAGTAAATACAATCTGGCTTTTTTTTTTACTGAGGTTGGGCGAGACGAGAACCAGAGGTCATGGCTTAAGTGTAAAAGGTGTAATGTTTAAGGGGAGCAAGAGGGGGAACTTCTTCGTTCAGAGGGCGGTACGAATGTGGATGAGCTGCCAGAAGAAGTGGGGGAATGCAGGTTTGATTTCAACATTTAGGAGAAATTTGGATAGGTACATGGACTGACTGCCACTCTATTTACTCCCTCATATCCAATCTGGAAACAAGGTAGAAAGACAGCTCTAATGTGAGTGATAGATCAGGAAGATGAATATGTATTTTTTTAAAAATAAGCATTGTAGAAATTAATGCTTGGAGAGGGACTTATCTCCAAGATCTGATTAATTCTATTCTGGGGCTTTGAAGGAGCTGGCTATGGAGAAAGTGGATGCACTGGTCAGAAGTTTCCAAATTCCATAGACTCTAGATCAGGGGTTCCCAACCTGGAGTCCACGGACCCTTTGCTTATTGGTATTGGCCCATTGCATAAAGAAGGTTGGGAACCCCAATTCCAGATTACTCCACATATTGAGAGGTAATAAATGAAACTTCATTACTTAGGAAAGCAGAGAGAGAGACAGAGTAAAGTGAGAATTATGGACTATTTAGCCTGAAATCACTTGTAAAAAAAATACTGGAATTGATTATTAAGGAAAGGGGAACAGGGCACTTGAAAAATAAGGCTTGGATTACATAAGAATCAATATGGATTTCTGAAATGCAAATCACGTTTGAAGTTTGATGTTTAGGTTGTGCGGGTGAACTAGCTAATCTGTTATACTTACACTGTTAAAAGATCTTTGATGAAGTGCCATACCGAAGATTATTAAAACAAATTAGAGTGCATGGTTCTGGGGGAATAAACTGGCATGTATTGAGGACTAAGTAATTGAAAAAAGGACAACATTCAATTAAAGGGTCATTTTCAATGTCTGAGGCTGTGCTTAATAGGTGTGATGAGGACTGCTGCTGCAGCCCCATTGTTCACCATCTAATTTAGTGATTTGGATGAGGGGCCAGGTGGGATATACTGTATGCATATTTGGTGATGATGTAAAACTAAGTGAGAGTATAGACTACGAAGAGGGTGTACTGGAGCTTCAGGGGATATAGGCAGACTCCATGAACAGGCGAGAGCATGACAAATGGAATGTAAAGTGGAAAAAATGAGGATTTCGGTATGTTTAAAATTGTTAAATGTTGAAACAAGATAGTGCTCAAAAGGATCTGGATGTCCTTGCAAATGAATCATTGTAGGTTCAACAAGCAATTAGGAAGACAAACACCATAAAAAGAATTGAGTACAAGACTAAAGATGCTCTGCTCTAATTACATAGAAGACTAATGAGACCATGTCTGGGCTCACGTTTACAAGTCTGTTCTCTCGATCCTGCTCGTTGGATTTGAGGATAACTTGATTCCAGTTTGGTTTTATGGGGTTTCATTTGGTTGATGAGGCCAGTGTGGAAATTACAAACTCTTCCACAGGCAGTGCAGGAGATAGCTGTTTAGTAGTAAGGCAGATGATGAGATGTACTGTATGTCCTTCCAGAAAAATATACAGGTACCTGTGCTGGAGGGAATGCGGTGAAGATGGTTTGTCATGAGAGGAGATATTAAACAGACTGAGACTGTGTGTACTAGAATTCTGAAAAAAAATCATTCATAATAAAAGATCTTCACTGTCCAGGACATGCCTTTTTCACATTAATAACATTAGACAGGAGGTACAGAAGCCTGAAGACCCACACTCCCCTATGCCATCAGATTTCTGAATGGTCCATAAACCCATCAGCACTACCTCGTTATTCATCTTTTGCACTATTTATTTATTTTTGTAACTTATACTTGAACTATACTGCCGCCATAAAACAAAGCACTTCACAACACGTCAGTGGTAATACATCGGATTCTGATTGCATTGAAATGTCCAAGGGAGATGAGAACTTGATCTTTCTTCCGGATTGGATCCCTGGAGCTAAAGGCTCACGGTCTCGAAGTAAAGGGTCAACAGTTCAGTACAGAGAAGAGAAAAATGTCTCTACTCAAGAGGGCTGTCACTGAGGATGTTCAAGATAGAGTGATTGCTTTTCAGATATTCCAGGATATAGGTTCAGTGAAAGCCAGTGGATCATTCATGATTTTATTGAATGGCCAGCCATGTTTCAATTTCAATGTCTTATGTGTACAAAATGGTATTAACAGCAGCCTCTTATTATTTTCCCATCTGGTTTGCCTGTTGTTCCTACTTCCATCCCATTTTCCTCCCTCAAGGCATTTAACATCTGTGTGCTCTCTTCCTCCAGCTGCTGTTATCCAAGAAAAAATTATGATCAGTCAGATATCTCCATAATTGCTTTTGTCATCAAGGCAACCTACCTGGGCCAGACAAATAGCTAATGCTTAGTAGTTTCTCCTCACTCTATGTTTTCCCTTCATTCCTTACCTCTGCTCTCCTGCCTTCATTGTGAAATTAATGTTTTCCTCCTGCATCTTGGAGAGTGCCTCAGCTGCTGTCTTAGTTGACCCTCCAGCTTTACAAGAACATTTTCATTTTTTTTTCTCCCTAATCAAGCCCGATGGTCCTTTAATTATCCTTCTACATATCCCGGCAGATAAATTTATTGCAGGTCCAGAGGGTTAAACGACATAATAAAATATCTTCTGTGTGCTCTCGTCTGCTTCCAAAATGATACAGTATACTGAAGCGGGATAAATTTTAAAGTAATTTCATAGTAACAGATTTTTATCATTTCCTTTCAGTGACACCCACAGTTTTTATCCTCTCTTTGTTGCATAGTAGTTCTTAATTTCAGCTGCGTTCTCTATATTCTAGATAGATCACAGAGTCATACACCACAGAAACCAGGCTTTCAGCCACCAAGTCTGCAGTGAACATCAAGCACCCATTTATGCAAATTTTATACTTATCCCACACTCCCTTCAACTCCCCACTCCACATCTCCAATTTCACTACTTCCCTTCACTACACAAAGTTACAGTTAATTCAGAAGGCGGGCACGTGTTTTGGCGCCGACTGCCTGCCTTTGGTTTGCTGCTGGGGAAGGAATCTGTGAGCAGCCTATCCCTGTGTGGCTCGCTGTGGCAGGCGGGTAGGCCTCGCTGCCTCGTGTGGTGTCCCTCTCTTTCAATGAATGCCGGTGATGTCGTAGGATGATATCATAATTCTGAATTTATGGACTGTGGGCTTTTTCTGGCTTACACTTTGAATAATCAGTGTTTTTTTCATTATTTGTTTCTTTTCTGTCTGGTTGTGTGAGGAGTGGGTGTTTGGGGGTTGATCTTCTGTTAGATTTTTATGAGGGGAGGAGTTGTTTTTTGAGGGGTGATGTTCCTGTTCCATTTTGTGTGGGGGGAGAGAGTTTTTTGAGGGGGGCTGAATGATTCAGATGCCATTCCTTTTTGTACCGGGGGGGGGGTGGGATTGATATTTCACTCTGACTGACTTTCACATTGTTTCTTTGTTTTGTGGCTATCAGGAGAAGACAAATTTCAGAGTTGTATATGGATACATGCTTTGATAATAAACGGAACTTTGAACCTAGCAAACCTTTGTGTTTTTGGGATGTGAGAGGAAATGAGGGCACAATGTCACAAGGAGAACATGCAGTCTCCACCTGAGACAGCACTGACAGTCAGGACTGAACCCAGGTCACTGGAGCTACGAGCCCGTAGTTGTGCCACATGAGGCACTCTTCTTATTCTTCTTTTCCTGTATTATTTCAATCTCCACTTTCCTATTTGTGCTTTGAAAGCATCTCATGAAAATCATCAAAATTCAAAATTTAAAGTACATTTATTATTGAAGTACATTATACAGCCTTGAGATTTGTCTCCTTTCAGGCAGCCAGAAAACAAGAAACCCAAAAGGATTCATAAAAAACACCCAATGTGCACAGAGAGAAGAAACAAATTGTGCAAACAAAAAAGGTAAGCAAATGGCATTTAGAATGAAAGTGAATATGCTTAGTTTATAACTGAGCAATGGCCACCAGGAAGGGGCACCTGACATTGCCCATTCGCCATGTTCCTAAAGTACCTTTTATCCCGATTCAGTGGAAGAATGGTGGATTTGAAAAGTTTTGCACAGCAGCCTGGAGGTGGATTGAATCAGGTGGAGTGCTCACTGAGAATAAGCAGGGTGAGCAAAGCTAGCATTTGAATGCAAACTGATGTGACATTAACTCCAGAGCACATTACTCAAAGAATGTCCAAACCATCTACAGTTCAGAACTTCCATAGTTGCAAGAACATAAGACCATAAGAAAAGGAGAATTATTGATTCTGCTCTGCCATTCCATCATGGTTGATTTATTATCCCTCTCAACCCTATTCTTCTGCCTCCTCCCTTTAATTTCGATGCCCTGACTAATCGAGAACCTGTCAACCTCCACTTTAAATATATCTAAGACTTGGTCTCCTCGGCTGCCTGTGGCAATAAGTTCCACAGATTCACTATCCTCTGGCTAATGAGATTCCTCCTCATCTCTGTTGTAAATTGACATCCCCATATTCTGAGCCTGTGTACTTCAGTCCAAGGCTCTACCACTATAGGAAACATCCTCTCCACATCCACTCTATACAGGCCTCTCAATATTCGATAGGTTTCAATGAGATCTTTCCCCGCATTCCTCTAAGTTCCAGCAAGAGGGTGAATTGGATTGCAAATTGGATTGCACAATCAACAATGGACACTAGAGCAGTAAACATGGGTAAATGAAAGGTGGTCCACTGTAGGTCCTAGGCAAATTGATCAGGTTATAACTAGGGTAGCTAATAGACTCTGTACAGATGAAGATCAGAAGATCACAAGACAAAGGAGCAGAAGTAGGCCATTCAGCCCATCGAGTCTGCTCCGCCACTCCACCATGGGCTAAACTATTCTGCCATCTAGTTCCAGTTTCCGGCTTTTTCCCCATATCCCTTGATACCCTGACTAATTAGATACCTATCAATCTCCTCCTTAAATACCCTCAATCATCTGGCCTCCACAGCTGTATGTGGCAACATATTCCATAAATCCATGACCCTCTGGCTAAAAAATTTTCTCCTCATCTCTGTTTTAAATGGGTACCCTCTAATTCTAAGACTGTGGCCTCTTGTCCTGGACTCACCCACCAAGGGAAACAGCCTTTCTACATCTACTCTGCCCAACCCTTTCAACATTAACATCAAGTATTCAACATTCAACATGAAGCATTGATCTTTGCAATAGTGGTCTGACACATGACATCAGGTTGTTGATGAAGATATTTTGACAATGGAAGGCGAGAAAGAAGACAAGGGTTCCAAGCATCCACCTGAAAACTTACTGCACCCAACGTACAAAGAGTCAAAAGAAAGTAAAATATATTGAAAAGGTAAGAGATCTAAAACAAAAGCAGAAAATCCTGGTCAGGCTGGCTGCACCCCGAGAAAGAGAAACAGTCTGATCTGCTGAGTGTTTCCAACATTTTCTGGTTTTACAACCAAGTAACGAAGCTGTCTTTATGGATTTATATACGTCAGATCTTACAGCTCTCCAAAACAAATTATCAATTTCTGCAACTAATTAGCACAGCAATTTGTGTCAAATCACTGAACTTGCTTGTCTTCCAGTTGAGTATTTCCAGCATTTATTTTGACACTTTTCAGAATCACTTTACATAAAGATCACTACCACCCAGCTTCTCTGATTTTGGAACTCAATCCATTCCCACGAATCCATCCTCCAGGACTAAATCAGTTGTAATTGGCTAAAAATTATTGAGAAAGAAGCTTCATTCTGGATCAGGACAAGGGATGGGAAGAAGAAATCCCCTTCACCCCAGCAAAAAGAAATGGATGCATAGTCATGGATGCAGCAAATGTGCAAATGATCTCCCCATAATATCAAATATATGCAAATGTGCCCCACTGAAACTGATTCACATCTCCCTGGTTTTTCTGTGCTGATCTCCCCCCACCCCCCACCTTACCCTGTACAATGTTTATTCTCCAGTCTAAAATCCTCTAGTTCTGACTGATGCATAACTTTTACTATTGTTTGGAACTTGTCTGTGGGTTTGTTCACTCACCAGCAATATCCAGTAGTCTTGGGCAGCACATTGGTGAAGTGGTTAGGGAAATGCTATTACAGTTCCAGCAACCTGGGTTCAATTCACATCAGTGCCTATGAGAAGATTGTATGTTCTCCCCATCACCATGTGGGTCTCCTCTGGGTGCTCTGGTTTCCTCCCACATTTCAAAGACGTACGGATTAGTATACTCATTGGGCAGCACGGGCCCATTGGGCAGGAAGGGCCTTTTATTGTGCTGTATCTCTAAATTTGAAAATAAATATAGTAGTACTGTTTCTGTTTCCTCAGTTAGAACGCTCCAGTATGTTATACCTGATCAATATTGCCCCATCTCTGCAATTTCCCACTTGTACTTTTGAGTACTCTTCCTTTCCATTTCCTGCCCTGTTGTACTATATCTGGGTATAACTAGACACCCAGATATCTAGTTATCAGCTCCTACTGTGTCCAAGTACGTTTAGCTCAGTTTCTGCTTGTATATAAGCTGGCTATCTAATGAAAACACATCAAGTTGCAACCCACTTGGTTGCACCAACATTGCAGCTAATTGAATGCTCTAGATCAGAAAGTGACCTCACCTTCACCTTCTCAAGGGTAGTTGGGGATGGGCAGTACATCTTCGTCTAATTGCAATGCCTCATTCTGTAAATGAATATTAAATACACGCACACACATACTACAACACTTTGCTAGCTTGCTTTCCCCACATGTTGATATATATTTGTCATCCTGATATTTCTGCTTGTTCCACAATAAGTTTTGGGAGGCACTCCCATCCGATTGGAACAGTATTACTGCTGGTACTGGGAAAACATATTCTCATATTAGGTTTAAGGTCCATCTTTCTCAGTCCAAGTGGATGGCAAGTGAGTTCATTCAAAATATGAGCTGATTCATTAGGTTTTTGATTTCCCACCCATTTTAAGATGCTGAAAAAGTTATCAGTTATCAGTGAGAGACAGAAAAACAGGGATGGAAGTAGACATTTCTTTGTATCACTTGATGTGTTGAAAGCATTGTATATGTGTGCATTTATATATATTTTTGTCCCACCGATCTCACCAATTTAAGCACCAAGGACGACTGAAATCATTGAGGCAAGTGCAGAGAGCAAGGGAGTGTTCAGTGCTGTCTATCAGCCTCTGACTCGCTGCTGCCATAGAAAGGTGTCTGTGTGTGGCAAACTCTCTTTCCCTCTCAGTCATTGCTCCTGGAGGAAGGTGCCTGATTTCAGATAATCGTTCTCTCTCTCAGTGGTGTCAGAGGATGGTGCTGGAGTTCTGGGTTTTGGGCAAGGTTTAATCGATGTAGCTTGTGGGCTGGGCTCTGTAGTTCAGGCTATGATGTGATTTTGGTTTCTAGTCACTCCCTTTTTTGCTATTTTGGGCAAGTTTGAGTGGCCTGCAGTTAACGAACACTGAATATGTCTGGATACTTCTGATTTTGTTTTTCATATACTACTTTCCTCACTTGTTTTTATCGTTGCAGAGCGTGCAATGTGTCTTGTTTGTGCGTGGTGGGGGGAGGGTGCTGTTGATGCTTTTCTTTGTGTGGATTTCCTGTGTTTTTTGTTTTATGGCTGTCTGTGGAAAGACAAATCTCAGGGTTGTGTACTACATTCATACTTTGATAATAAATGTACTTAGAATTTTTGACAGTGTACTTAAGAGAATTGATACAGTTTTAAAGGCAAAGGGTGGCCACATCAAATATTGATTTATTATAGTTTTTTACTGTTACTGTTCTTAATAGTAAAAGTTTTAATATTTAGAAAATTTTATTTCCTTATTTTTGAAAGCATTTCACTTTACAGTATTTTTTCCATGTGCCTAAGACTGTGTTTAGTTTCTTCTTTATTCAGCAATTTGGCCTCTAGCGTTTTTTCTGGATTCAATACTACTTGAGTAAAGACATTTCTCCTCATATCAGTCCTAAATGTCTTGCCCTGTAACTAGAGGCTATGAGACCTGATCGAGCTGACACACAAAAGGATGCATTCTCCTCACAATCAGTCCAGCAAAACCTGTCAGGATTTTGTATCTGTCAACTGGATGCTGGCCCTTTCTTCTAAGCTTGAGTGAATACAAGCTGAGGTTAGCTAAATTCTCCTCACATGGCAGATCCACCATCCCAGTAGGCTTTCTGCGGCAAAGGTATATTACCTTCCATTGAGGAGACACCAAAACGACACACAATACTCCAGGTGTGATGTCTTTGAAATTCTGTATATAAGTAGCAAGACAGATTTACACTGTACTCAAATTATCCTGCAATGAAGACTAATATACCAGCTTCTATCCCAATCTTATAAGACCACAGAAAGGACTGGCCTCACAATTTACCTTGTTATGGACTTGTATCTTATTGTTTGCTTGCTCTGCCTTTTTTCTGTAACTATAACACTTTATTCTGCATTGTATTATTGTTTCCCTTGTATTACCTCAACGCTCTGAAATGATGAATTGATCTGTAAGAATTGCATTCAAAAGAGTTTCGCTGTACCTCAGTGCCTGTGACAATGTACCAGTTTACAAATTTCTCTTCTGAATTATATGCTGCTTCTGTATGTTCGCTTTCAGTGCTAATTGTGCAAGGACCTATCAGTCCCTATGTGATAAAGATTTCCCAACCTAAGATCTAAGACCTTTAATTAATATACTGCCTTTCTGTTTATCTTATTAAAATGGATAACTCAGTTTATACACATCTGCCAAGTTTTTGGGAATTCCCTTGAAGTTTCTTTGGATTCTCTTCAAAATTCACACAATCTACCCAGCTTAATGTAATCGGCAAGCATTGACATTTTCGCTCTTTCATCCAAATCACAGACGTGTCGTGTGAAAAGCTGACTGTCAAACATTGATCCGTGTTTCGCCCATCTAATCGTTATGAGCTATCTCAAAAAATTGCTCCTTCTCTGTTTCCTGTCTGTCTAGCAAATTTCAATCCAAAACTATACATTAGCCCCAATTCAGGCAGAACCTTGACTTTACTTGTGGACTTGTAACGTGGAAACAGGCTCACAGGTTTGGTGAGTGGGACAGAGGACATTAATTATGAATAAGCACATTAATCATTTATTTACAAATGGTAAAAGATTCAACCAAACATTTAAGTCCCCTCCCCAAGTTACACTAATGACAATAAACAGATACTTAGCTAAGAGTGCACGTGGGCCTTCGAAGTCTGAAGCAAACTTTCCCAATGATTTTTCAGCACAAGCCCCTGGAGATAAGGGAAAGAGGAAGCAAGCCTCCAGCATGTGCTATTCTTATACCTATGAGATGCATGAAACTGGACATCGATGCCATAGCACACAAGGCAAACAATGGGAAAAAGCTGCTGCATTCTTCAAACAGGCCAATCTATAGAAGCGGCTTCGTCCGACAAGTAAGCTAACCCTCACATAATAGGACTGTAAATCAAAAAAGCTGCAAATATTCTAGCTCCTATATTATTATACATAATGTTTATGATGCAGCATAAGATATTCAACTAGGCATCTAGAATGTGACAAGTGATGCATTAACGATTTAACGTATTATTGATTGACAGACTAGAGAAGAATTTCACACTGTGAGTGGAATTTAAACTTTTATCACTTGTCAACAAAAGGATGATAATGAATCCATAGCCAATTTTAAAACTCGTTCCATTTCTTTTCCAATACCCCCTGGTGCATGCACATACTGCGTAAGTCACTTAGAACCTGTAAATGACTTGCATCCCCAGCTCAATTTGTCATCGCAATACCTTGAAATGCGTTCTGATGAAAATTTTTATCAGAGCCAAATGCCCTACCTTATTAGTCTATTTCAGAACTAATGTACATACATTTCATGCATAGGTTGAGAAGTGAATTTAGAAAATGATAGCAACATACTGTACTAAATTAGATTTAGAATGATCACAGGTAATCTCCCTCTGGGTTATTTGAATGTCATTTTACTTAGTTAAGCCTATTGTGTGCCCATTCCAAAGTTACCAAAAACTATACAACATGCAAGATATTTAAGCCAGCATGAATTTTGTACATCTTCCATAACATTTTAAACTCTTAAATGAGATTTTCAGAATTGCAAATCCATTTATATTTGTTATAGCAATCTACATCATATTTTCTGCAGTTTTTTCCATATTGATATCAGTTAGGGGGAGTGAAAGGGAACAGACTTCCATTTTGATACCAAACACTTGCAGTTCAGGTGCTGAATTTTCAGGGAAACACAAAGCTTCCATTGTTTGCTCAGTCCCAAATGTAACTTCAGAAGATCGATCTCCTAAAGCAATATGATTTTTATTATACCTGTACTTTGCGCACAAGATTCTTTTCTGTGCAGTTGTTCCCAACAAGGAACCATTTGTACACAACTATGTACAGTTCTGTGCTGTGGTCCAATGGTTACCCCGTAATGAGTGAAACTGTAGGGTAACGTAACTGGTGGCAATGCACGTAATTCACAACCCTCACCATTGAGTTGGGGTTCACTTTAAGAGGCTGGTCTAATGCGAAGATGTAATGATGCCAAGTGCTGTTACCACGTTTTGAGTTCAGAGTTTAGGGTACAATAAATGAGTTGTTATGGTTTTGCTTAAACATAAAACATCTCACGCCATTTTATTTGCAAATACCTACATTGGTGACCCCGAAGTTCTGGAAGGTTCCAAAGTTATTGAACATGCTAGACAATGGAGTTGCTTTGAAACAGTCGAGTTTTGGTTTGTACAAGCTGAAGCCTAATTCACACTGTGAGAAATCACTGCGGACCACACCACATTCTACTATCTGGGGTGAATTTACTAGAACACTCACCCAGACACATCAATACTGACTGCTGAAAGTTTATCTTCTACAGACTTTTGAACTATTGGAATCAGAGCGTGCCAAAGAATTGATCGCTTTGCCCGACCTTGGCAATGGTAAGCCTTCAGAGCTAATGGACCACATGCTGTCTCTCTGGGGAAATCACCATCCTTGTTTTATTTGTGAAGAACTGCAGCTAATGCCTGATCAAGTTCACACAGCACTTGCTAATGCACCTGTGAAGGACTATAGGAAGCTTGCTAAAATGGCTGATAGTCTACACTCAGCCAGGTAGAGACAATTGTCTCCTGTGGGTCCTGCTGGGGTTCAGAAATGCTCCAAAAGAGGACCTGCAGTCATCTACAGTTGAGTTGGTATATGGACAGCCATTATGAGTGCCAAGTGATTTTATACCTGACCCCAGGACCACTTGGTCGGTCTCTCAACAGCATTCCACCCTTATCAGTAAATTCAAATACTTTGCACCTCTTTCCACCTCCCACCACAGCATACAGCACTCTTTCCTGTTGACCTACATTCCAGCTCGTTTTTATCCACGATGATGCACAGCAACGTGCCCTTAGGCCCCATTATGATGGCCTGTTCCGCATCTCAGAACAGAGAGAAAAGACTCCTGTCACAGATAAGCAGGGTAGAACTGGAATGTATTTCTGTTGATCACCTTAAAGCAGCCCACCAAGATTTGGAGGATTGCACCGGCATCACAACATGACCGTGAGTGTGTCGACACACCTCTGGACAAGCCAGAGGCACCTGCTGTTCCTCCACCCACGGAACACAGGAGCCGAGCCGGGCGGCTCATCCGAGCTCCAGACAGCCACACAACATTGGTCTTAGGGAACTCAGGGGGGCCCGTGTAGGATAACGTCATTGAGGGAAATGTACACAACTCACAACCACTGACAGTGAGTTGGGGTTTTGCTTGAAGAGGCTGGTCTGATGTTGCCCCATTCTGAGTTCCGTGTTTGGGGTACATTAAATGAGCTTTTATGGCTTTCCTGAACCTGGTGTCGTTACTAGAACTGCTGTCAGTCAGCACCAGGGACCCAGGGTTAACCCTGACTTCCGGTGCTGCATCTGTGGCTGCGAGTTTCCTGCCACTTCTCAAATCCAGCAGTTTAGCACCTCAATTTTTTAGGGTTCCTTAAGATTGTCATAGCTGGGGGGTGTAGGGGTGGGGGGTGTAGGGGTGGGGGTTGTGGGAATAAGTTCCTACTACCTATTGAATGCTGCCAATGATTTTTGTCTCAGGTAGCCTCTGACAACCAAGTCCAGCTCCTAGCCTTCATGTGCAGTTTAGCTACTAAGCCCAGTGGAACCATTTCTAGTGTTAGGAGAAGGGGCAAAGGTCGCTTCGGGCAGATGGGGCTTATCAGCTTTAGTTGGGAGCTCATCTAGGAGAAGGAAAACTCTGATCTCAAACCTCCGGTGACTTGCAGCTGACTTCCTCATGGGGAAGGCTTCAGGAGTAAACCCCGAGGAAAATATCTGGAGCTGGAGTCCCTAAGCCAATGTTGACTGGCAACTCCTGTGTGTATCAGTCTCTACCGTTCCTTTGGGTTCATCAGCTGCGTGCAGAGGGGGAATCTGCTTAATGGGCAACAGCTTGCTCTTCATATTGTACTGCCCTGGCTTAAGTTTACCTTACAATGTCAATACTATCTAGGAGAGGGCATTCCTGCTTCACCTCATAGCGTTGACGCAGCACGAGAAGCCGCAGTTATCGGTTATAAGCTACTACGCTCGATTGACGTATAGTGTGGCACCAGGGATTGCTTCTGATGGTGGGAGAGATTCTCGGATCTCACTGGACAGCTTCTGCCTGCCCTAAGCTGGGCATCCCCCTGGTCAAAAGGGTGCAGTGTCACCACTGTCCGCTTTCCTCCTTGGGTGCGCACGAATTAGGTATTACCTGAAACGGAGACTGAAAACACTGCAGCAGCAAGTCAGCAGAACGAAAGGAACCAGCTCCGAAACTGGGATATTGACATATTCGGATAATGATGACTGGTCTCTCTGATAAACTCCATGACATCAGTGATGTCTGAAAGAGAGCAGTACTAAACAATAAGCCTAAAAGGCTTCCAATGGACATAGCCACCCTCCAGGAATCGCATCTGGCTGACTCGGGAATGCTGAAGGAGAACAACTACATCTTTTGAGTGACATTCCGTATGGTGTTACCGAGCAACCACCAACCCCTGGACGTAAGCCCAAAATTCAAAGTACATTCACTATCACAGTATGTATATGTTACCATACACTAGCACAAGATTTATCTTCTTTACAAGGAAACGCTAAATAAAATACCATTTATGAAAACCTGTACATAAACGAAGACTGACAAACAGCCAATAAGCCAAAGAAGACAAACTGTACAAGTAAAAATAAACTGAGGACATGAGTTGTAAAGAGTCCTTGAAAATAAGTTTGTAGATCATAGAATCAGTTCACAGCAGTGGTGACTGAAGTTTTCCATGCTGGCTCCAGTGTCCAATTAGCTCACCCTTCCCTTATTTGGGTCAAGACTGGAGCGGTCAGCAGCAGGTCACTAGGGAAAACCAACGGACTCAGCACACGTGAACATGGATGATACCTGGTGCAAAGTCCATACTCATGAGAGGCATGGATAAGATAGAAAGTCAGAGAGTGGTGGGCACCCGGAATACACAGCCCACGGTGGCAGAGACCAATACAATGGGGACATTTAAAAGATTCATAGATAGGCAAGACATGGATGTGGTAGAAATGGAGGGTTGTGAGCTGTTGGGAGGGAATTGTTAGATTAACTCTGGAAGAGGTTTATATAGATCGGCACAACACCATGGGCTGAAGGGCCTGTAATATCCTGTACTGTGCTTTTCCCCAGAACGGGGGAGTCCAGAACAAGAGGGCGCTGGTTTAAGCTGAGAAGGGAGAACTGTAAGGGAGATCTGAAGGGTAAGTTTTCATACAGAGTGTGATACTTATCGAGAGCAAACTGCCAGAGGAGGTGGCAGAGACAGATGTGATTACAACATCTAAAAGACAACTAGAATGGTACACAGACAGGGGGAAGCAGTAGCGCTGCAGTTCCCGCAATTGCTTTTCAGTGCCAGCGATCACTAGCTGGCATTTGATTCCCACCACTGTTCTGTAAGCAGTTTGAAGGTTCTCCCCATGACCAAGTGGGTTTCCTCCGGGTGCTCCGGTTTCCTACCGCATTCCAAAGACACGGGTTAGGGTTAGTGGGCATGTGACGTTTCTGGTGGAAACGTGATGACACTTGTGGGCTGCCCCCAGCACATCGCCAGTAAGTACACAAGCAACCTATTTCACCCTGTTTTGATGTTTCAATGTACATGTGACAGATAAAGCTAATTTTCTTCAATCCTTTAGAAGGACATGGGCCTGGTGCAGGCAAATGGGATTAGTATAGTTCGGCATCACAATCTCATGATTCTGGGAAGGAAGATGGCACCAGTGAACAACACAACCAACGACGATATCTTCCCAACGGTTCCAACGCGACTTCTTCTACTTCTTTTACGTCTTCTTTTTCTGCTGCTGTTGGAGCCTGTGGTTTACATTTGTCGGTGTGTCTTTGGGCCGATGGAGCGATCTGCCACTTTGCTGCCTTGACTGAAGCGTGTAGCCTGGAGACGGAGCACGAGCCCACAATCGACTCCATTTCTCACTGATCTCGCCGATCAGGGCTGAAATCGTCGGGGCCAGTGTGGAATGCGAGAGGCTGTTCAGCACCGCCTACCAGCCTCTCACTCGCAGCTGCCAGAGGAGAGTTTCTGGGCGTGGTGGTCTCTCTTACTCTCCCTCTCGCTCGCTGCTCCCGAGGGAAGGTTCTTGCATTCGAACGTCCTCTCTCTCCTCCTACGCTGTCGGAAGACAGCATCAGAGCTCTAGGGCAATGTTTAATTGACGCAGTTTGTGGATTGGACTCTACTTCATGAGGTGTTTCTAGCTTCTGTTTGCTTCTTTTTGTTGCTATTTTGGGCAAATAAATTCTGAGCTGAACTGAAATGCATCTGGACTCTTTCGATTTTGTGTTATATATCCTGTTTTTTGCTCTTTTTTGTGGTTTGTGTGATTTGTGTGTGTGGGGGTGGTTTGACATTTTGAACAGTTTCCATGTTTTTCTCTGTTTTGTGGCTGTCTGTGGGGAATATGAATCTCATGCTTGTATTGTACTTTGGTAATAATTGTACTTCGAAACTTTGAATTTTATGTACAAATAAAATAGAAAAAACCACAACCTGGAAGTAAATATGCACCACCCGCATCCACATGCCAAACACTCGTGCACAGTTGCACAGAACTGCAACATTCACATCCCACTTGTGCAACCTATTCGTGTGCAAATGCAGGTACAGCACACATAGGCCCGCACATGCATTGCTCCTCAATGTCCCTGTTATTACTGGGGAGAAAAAAAAAGAAAAAAAAAAATGTACAAGATGATGAGAGGCATTGATCATGTGGGTAGACAGAGGCTTTTTCCCAGGGCTGAAATGGTTGCCACAAGAGGACACAGGTTTAAGGTGCTGGGGAGTAGGTACAGAGGAGATGTCAGGAGTAAGTTTTTTACTCCAAGTGGTGAGTGCGTGGAATGGGCTGCCGGCAACGGTGGTGGAGGTGGATAGGATAGGGTCTTATAAGAGACTTTTGGATAGGTACATGGAGCTTAGTAAAATAGAGGGCTAAAGGTAAGCCGAGTAATTTCTAAGGTAGGGACATATTCTGCACAACTTTGTGGGCCGAAGGGCCTGTATTGTGCTGTAGGTTTTCTATGTTTCTATGAAACAGAACAATGATGCCCATAATCTACACCCAAGCACACTTGTACAAACGTATTCAACGCATGCAACCGAACTGCTTATGGTATGTTCTGAGGGGCAATGGCAGAATGAAGGCCAGCATATGTGAGGCACGCTAGGGACTCCTAAAACTGCCCCTCCACCCCGACTGAATTACAGCAATCAAAAACATCTTAGGGGATGAATTCCCTCTGCCTGTACATTTTGTGTGTGTGTGTGCGCGCAAATGTCCGCTGTCAGGGTGCCACGGATATTTATATGCGTTGCTGTCATTTTTTGTCCATTTGTACGAATACCACTGCCGCTCTTCAGCGCACACAAACACCCACGCTTCTCTGCCGAGAGTTTAAACACACTTCGTGGAGAGGTTAAGCAAATACTTGCCATTTTGGTTTAACTGAAGGGAGCTTGGTAACATTTCTATCCCACTGAAATACCGTGCGGAATGGAAAGGCTGATGCGGCGGAGAGAGTCCACCCTGTTCACGTGGACCCAGCGCAGTCTCCGTCACCCGGGAAACTAAACAAACTTGGGGCACGGTTCTCAGCGAACTTTCGGCTCTTAAACTGCTTCGCAAAGGTTGCCGGTAGGCTTGAGATCTATTTTTAAAAGTTGACTTGACAATTTACAAAATTAATCTTTATGGAAACTCGTAATAACTTTATGAACTGCATTTCTTTTTCTCTTCCCAGTCATGCCCGCCGGCGGCAAAGTGTTGGACCCGCGGTCTTTCGTGGCGATAAAGCCCCTTCCCTTCTCTCCTGCCGAGGGGCTGAAGGTGCAGGCGAGAAGTCTGACCGTCTGCAGACCCTGCGAGCCCAGCAGGGAGCAGCTGTTCCGCGAGAGTTACCGCCGCAGGCAGAAGCAGCTGAGCCAGCAGGGCTACCGCTCGGCGATCTGGAAACCGTACGAGGCGATCGGGCAGCCGCTGCACCTTGGACAGAGGGGGCTCATACTCCACTCGCTGGGGCAGCTGGATCAGGTCAGCACGGCGATGTCCCTCACACTAAACATGACAACGTGTATCACACACAGACAACGACCCCTCACTAAAGATGATAACATACTGTACACATATGCCGACACAAGGCACACACAACACACTGATGCACAGACAACACACAAATTATTATTCAGTGTTTGTTTTGTGTATGTTGTTTGTTGGTATGTTGTCTATTCATATGTAGGTACATCTGTGTGTTGCCTGTGTATGTTCAAAGTTCAGGGTAATTTTTCGTTATCAAAGTACATAAATGTCACCATATACAACTCTGAGCTTCTTTACTGTGGACAAAGTGAATATAAGAAACACAATGAATCGCTGATTGACAGCACCTAACAGGACAGTCAACAACTGAGGTGAAAAGAAAACAATAATCTCTCTAAGTATAAAAAGGAAGAGGAAAAAAGAAATAACAATAATAGTAATAATAATTAATATCGAGAAAATGAGGTGAGTCCATAAGCTGTGTGAACAGTTCAGTGACAGGGTGAGGGAAGTTGAGTGAAGTTATCACCTCTGGTTCAAGAGCCTGATAGTTGAGGGATAATAACTTTCTGAACCTGGTGTCGTGGGCCCTGAGGAAACTGTACCATAGAATCATAGAACACTACAGCACAGTACAGGCCCTTCAGCCCTCCATGTTGTGCTGATCCATATAATCGTTAAAAAATGTACTAAACCCACACTACCCCATAACCCTCCATTTTTCTTTCATCCATGTGCCTGTCCAAGAGGCTCTTAAATACCCCTAATGTTTTAGCCTCCACCACCATTCCTGGCAAGTCATTCCAGGCACTCACAACCCTCTGTGTAAAAAAAAACTTACCCCTGATGTCTCCCCTAAACTTCCCTCCCTTAATTTTGTACATATGCCCTCTGGTGTTTGCTATTGGTGCCCTGGGAAACTGATACTGACTATCCACCCTAGCTATGCCTCTCATAATCTTGTAGACCTCTATCAAGTCATTCTTCTACGCTCCAAAGAGAAAAGTCCCAGCTCTGCTAACCTTGCTTCATATGACTTGTTCTCCAATCCAGGCAACATCCTGGCAAATCTCCTCTGCATTCTCTCCATAGCTTCCACACCCCTCCTATAATGAGGTGACCAGAACTGAACACAATACTCTTAAGTGCAGTCTCACCAGAGATTTGTAGAGTTGCAACATGACCTCTCTACTCCTGAACTCAATCCCCTTGTTAATGAAGCCTAGCATCCCATAGGCTTTCTTAACTACTCTATCAACCTGTGCAGCGACTTTGAGGGATGTATGGATTTGAACCCCAAAGTCCCTTTGTTCATCCACACTCTTAATTAACCAACCATTAATCCTGTACTCAGTCTTCTGGTTTGTCCTTCCAAAATGCATCACCTCACACTTGTCCAGATTGAACTCCATCTGCCATTTTTCTGCCCAACTCTGCAGCCTGTCTATATCCTGTTGTAACTTTTGACCACATATAGATCCATCCACAACTTCTCTGATCTTCGTGTCATCCACAAACTTACTCACCCATCCTTCCACCTCTACATCCAGGTCATTTATAAAAAATCACAAATAGCAGCGGTCCCAGAACAGATCCCTGCGGCACTCCACTAGTCACCAGCCTCCAGGCAGAATACTTTCCTTCCACAACTACCCTCTGCTTTCTTCCTTTAACCCAATTTTTTATCCAAACAGCCAAGGTTTTATCCAAGTGGATAAAACCAAGTGGTTTGGTTTTATCCAAACCACTTATCCCATGTCTTATGACTTTCTGGATGAGTCTGTCATGAGGGACCTTCTCAAATGCTTTGCTAAAGTCCATGTAGACCACATCCACTGCCCTACCCTCATCAATTTCTTTTGTTACCTCTTCAAAAAACTCAATCAGGCTCGTGAGGCACGATCTTCCCTTCACAAAGCTATGTAGACTATCCATGAGTAGACTGCACTTCTCCAAATGCTCATAGATCATACCCTTAAGAATCCTTTCCAGTAGTTTGCATACCACTGACGTAAGACTCACCGGTCTATATTTCCCACGTTTCTCCATATTACATTTTTAAACAAGGGAACTACATTTGCCATTCTCCAGTCCTCCGGCACTTCCCCTGCAGCCAAAGAGGATTCAAAGGTCATGGCTAATGCTCCTGCGATCTATTCTCCAAATTCCCACAACAACCTGGGGTGTATCATATCCAGTCCTGCGGATTTATCAATCTTAATGTTTTTAAGAAGATCCAGCACTTCTCATGCCCCCTTCTCCTAAGTCCTTTCTTTAGCTCCTTCCTGGCTACCCTATATTTCTCATAAGCCCCTCCTACTTCCTGCTTCTTATATCTAACATATGCTTCCTTTTTCCTCTTGACGAGTTGCCACACATGTTTCATCAGCCACGGTTCCCTTTTCCTACCATTTTTTCCTTGCCTCAGTGGGACAAACCTATCCTGAACCCAGCTCAATTGGTCCCTAAACTTCTCCCACATTACTTCTGTGCTTTCCCCTTCCCCCTTTGAACATCTGATGGCAGTGAGAAGAGTGCATGGCCTATTTGGTGGAGTTTGTGATGATGGATGCTACTTTCCTGCAATAGTGCTCGGTGTAGATGTGCTCTATGCTGGGGAGGGCTTCACCCACTGTAGACTGGGCTGTGTCCACTACTTCTCGTAGGCATTTCCATTCAAGAGCCTTGATGTTTCCATACCAGTCCATGGTGCAACCAGTCAATGTACTCTCCATCGCATATCTATTGACATCTGTCAGAGCTTTAGATGATGTGATGAATCTTTGCCAACTTCTAGCAAAGAACAGGCTCTGCTGTGCTTTCTTCATGCAGGACCCAGGACAGACCCTCTGAAACGATAAAGTTGTTGACCCTCGCAGCCTCTGATTCCCTGATGAGAACTGGTGTGTGGATCTCCAGTTTCCTCCTGAAGTTAATACTCAGTTCCTCAATCTTGCTGACATTGAGTGAGAAGTTGTTGTGGCACCACTCAGACAAATTTTCAATCTCCCTGTTATATGCTGATTCATCCCTACTTGTGTTTTGTATCTGTGTACATCAGTCTGTGTTTTTGAATCCGTGTAACCAGACTAAGATCCAGATAGAGTGGGTGCTTAGGTCTTGTCCGTTTTCTTTATTTTGCAACGTTAAAACCCACATTGCTCAGAAGGGGCATCATTAGAGGAAAACTATGAACCAGCATTGTGCACTACTTTGCAGTCTGAGTAACTGATACACCGTGTATCAGTCCATTTGGAAGTTCTAATAGTCACCAGTTGCAACATTCTTAATTAGCAAGTACTCACTTGTGTTTAGACCATGCATAATAAAAAAGGGTTATTTAAGTTTTGACATGATCAAAACTAAGTTTATGCTGAGGTTTTGCACCATTATTATAAAACTTTCTGCTTTTCTGTAAAGCCCATTCTCGCATGTTGTGCCATGTGAAATGAGTGATGAATGTCTTTGTTTTGAGAAGATATAAGGCACTTAAGTGAATAATTTCTTTACCTGATTATTTGGTTTATGAATCTCAAGGGAAATCAATCCCCTCACTAATCCCCTCACTGCTAGAAGTAACAGTTAGAACTGATGTGATGATAATCTCACTACAGTACTTGAGTGGTTTTGTTTCATTTTATCTTTTTCCAGACCATGATTGATGAGACCTTCAGTAGCATGGAGGAATGCCCAGAAGAAGCCAAACGCTTGAGCTCAACGACTGTGGCAAAGGAGAACAAGGTGACATTGAGGAAAATGTGAAAAAACTCCTGAAAACATGAAGTTAAAACAGAAAATGCTGGGAACTCCTAGCAGTGTCTGTGAAGCGAGAAACAGACTTGATGTTTGAAGTCAAAGATCCTTCATCAGAACTGGAAAAAAAATTCGACAATAAATGGAAATGGGAAAAAAAATGAACTGCAGATTCTGATGAAGGGTCCAGGACCTGAAACATTAATTCTGTTTATCTTTCCACAGATGCTGTCTGACTTGCTGAGGGTTTCCAGCACTCTTTGCTCATATACTTGAAGGAATCGCTGATTTCTCCTGCACTATCTAGAGTAAGCTGCAGGCCTCAAACTGACGAAAACAACACGCAGTACGCCAACATCTATGAAAAAGAGTAAACTGTCAAAGTTTTGGGCTGAGACCTGTCATCAGGACATGAGCCCTCATGAAGGGTCTTGACCCAAAACGTCGACTGTTTACTCTTTTCCATAGCTGCTGCCTAACTTGCTGAATTCCTCCAGCATTTTTTGTGTGTTGCTTGGATTTCCAGCATCTGCAGATTTTCTCATCACAGTACTCCACGCATGGCCTCACCAAAAACAATTGCAACATACTGTCTCAACTCCTATAGCCAGTGCCTTGACCAATGAAAACCAGCATGCTAAATGCTTTTTTCACCACCCTGTCTGCCTGTGATGCTGCATTCGATGAGCTATGCCTTTCAACTCCTAGGTCTCTCTGTTCCATTACACTTCCTAGAGCCCTATAATTCACAGTGTAACTCCTAGGCTGCGTTGATTTTCCAAGGTTCATCACCTCACACTTATCCGTACTGATATCTATTTGCAACTCCTCAACCCACTTCCCTAACTAATCAAGATCCCCATGTAGTCTATAATCCCTTCTTCATTAGCAACGACACCTCATTTCAAGACATTTGCAAATATGACTTGCTTCCAAGTAATGTGTGTGTGTATATATATATAAAATGAATAACAAGGGTCCCAACACTAACTTTGCGGCACATAATTAATCACCAGCCTTTGTTTCAAGTGCTGTTACTCAAATGTTCACCATTGCCCACCTGCTTCTGAAAGCGCCACTGTCCCTTTCCATCAGAAGCACCACCTGCAGCATTTTGCCTCCAGCTATCACCTCTCAGCCTCTGTTGCTGTTTCAGTGCTTCCCTCCCCTTCTGAGCCCAACTGGCAATCACACCACTCAAATGGATCCAACTACCATTTGGTTGCTCTTACTCCACCTCAGCTCTTTATACGGACTATCTCCCCTCTGCCCTTTCAGTCCGGGTTAAGGGTCTTGACCCAAACTTCGACAGATGCTGCTTGGACCACTGAGTTCCTTGTGCAACCAAGGCAGATGGTACAGATCCCTCATATCCCCATCTCACAGGTCCTCATATAAAGTAGTTAATGTGGAACCCTCTTTCCTCCGGTCGAACTTTTAACGGTAGCATATTGGAAAGAGCTAGCTACTGCTGGCTGGCAGTGCTGATGGTGTGCTGGGCAGCTGAGCAGAAGTGTTTTGAGTCTGTCCTGTGGCATTTGATGATCTGAATGGGTAACCTCCACAGCCGTATCGTGTTATTTTTGACGCTTCAGTATTCCTTATTGTTTCTTTGTCCTGGGAAATCCAAGTGCTTTGCAGATAGACTCTGAGAGGAAGTTCTGGAGTCTCTTCTTTTCAAAATAGTGCACAACCCTATAATGCGGTATGATGAGGAGCAGATTCCAGTCTTTGTACCATCATCTGAAACCAAAGTTATGTTGAAATTGTATAACATGCTGCTGCCTAATTTAGGGGTATTGTGTGCAGTTCTGGTCACCTAACCACAGGAGAGATATCAATAAGATTAAAGGAATGGAAAGAAAATATACAAGGATGTTGCCAGGACTTGAGAACTTGAGGGGAAGATTGAATGGGTTAGTACTTTATTCCCTGGAGTGTAGGAGAACGAGCGGAGATTTGATAGAGGTATACAAGATTATGAGGGGCACAGATAAGGTTTTCCACTGAGGTGGGGTGAAAGTAGAACAGAGGTCATGGGGTAAGGGTGAAAGATGAAATGTTTAAGGAGGAACTTTTTCTCCCAGAGGGTGGAGAAGGTGTGGAATGAGCTTCCAGTGGAAGTGGTGGCTGCAGGTTCAATTTCAACATTTAAGAGAAATTTGGACAGTTGTGTGGATGGGAAGGGTATGAAAGGCTATGGTCCAGGTGCAGGTCAATGGGACTAGTCAGATTATTAGTTTAGCCCAGACTAGATGGACTGAAGGACTTGTTTCCATGCTGTACATAATAGGAACATTTTAAAGATTCTTGGATGGGAACATTGATACAGAAAAATCAAAGGTTATGCATTATATAGAAGGGAAGGGTTGGGCTGGTAATGGAGTATGCTTATATGGGTCAGAATAACTTTGTGAATCAAAGTGCCTCTCTATGCTGTACTGTTATTTGTTCTATAGCTCAATGAAAATGAAGCTTGAAGAGAAAACAATAAATGGAGTCCCTGACGATTTTGGCCAATAGAGACATTCAAATCAGCTGTTTCCACAAGCGTAATTTCAGGACCACAGGATGTGAGGGTGTGGACTGACCAGGAATGTATAGGGTATTCATTTCCCAATGAGTAAATCAGAGGGTCAAAGTTTAACAAGAGGTTGAAAATGGAAACTGGAATAAACAGTAGGATTTAAACTGCCAGTTACCCTCTAACCTGGCACTTTAAGTACCACATGGCTAAGTGCCAGGTTAGAGGGTAACTAGCAGTTTAAAGTGGCTGTGTGCTGTAGGCTTTTTTCCCAGTAATAAGGCTTTGATTTCACAGAGGACAAGGGTGGTCAGATGCACTCACTGGCCACTTTATTAGGTACACCTCTTTAGGTACATCTTTTTAATGCAAGTATCTAATCAGCTAATTGTGTGACAGCATCATACTGCATAAATGCATGCAAGCATGGTTAAGAGGTTCTGTTGTTGTTCAGACTAAACAAAAGAATGGGGGAAGAAATGTGATCTAAATGTCTTTAACTGTGGAATGATTGTTGGTGCCAGACAGGGTTGTTTGAGTATTTCAGAAACTGCTGATTTCTTGGGATTTTCACGCATAGTAGTTTAGAGAAAATGGTATGAAAAACAAAAAAAAAATCCAGTGAATGGCAGTCTTGTGGGAACAAGTGCTTTGTAAATTTTATTTTTTTTAATTTATTTAATGAGAGAGGTCAGGGCCGAATGGTTGAACGGGTTCAAGCTGACAGGAAGGCAACAGTAGCTCAAATGACCATGCACTGAGTGTATGTTTGTAGACTTGTTTCATTATTCCCTGCACATCCCAGCAGTAAACACAACATTTGGATTCCTATTGTCTGCAGTTTTTGCATTGTAAAGTGCTGTTCCATCCCTCCCATATAGTCATGAAGGGAATCAAGAAGAGAATTATGTACCGAGGACTTCAAACTTAGAAGCACCGTGCTAGAATTGAATGTTGTTGGTTGCCATGCAGCATGTTCAACTCGTACCTCAGAAATCCTCTGATGAGGACAGGGATCTATCTCCTAACCCTTCTTACCCTTGGGCTGTTACACTGCTGTAAGTCTGCTACAATACACTTATACATAAAGTGATTGCATGTCGTAAACACGAGAAATTCTGCTGATGCTGGAAGTCCAAAGCAGTGCACACACACAAAATGCTGGAGGAACTCAGCAGGTCAGCCAGCATCCATGGAAATGAACCTACGGTCAACAGTTCAAGCCAAGACCCTCCTTGAGGACTGGAAATGAAGGGGGAAGACCCCAGAATAAAAAGATAGGGGAGGGGAAGAAGGATAGCTAGAAGGTTTTAAACGAAGCCAGGTGGGTAGGAAGGCAAAGGACTGAAGATGAAAAAATCTGAGAGGAGAGGAGAGTGGACACTGGAGAAAGGGAGGGAGAGGGGGCACCGGGGGAAGTGATAGGCAGGCAAGAAAAACTAGAAGACCAGAATGGGGAATGGAAAGGTTTTTTTTACCAGAAGGAGAAATTGATATTCATACCATCAGGTTGGAGGCTACCCAGACGGAATATAAGGTGTTGCTCCTCAACCTGAGGGTGCCCTCATTGTGGCACGGGGAGGCGATGGACTGACCTGTTGGAACAGAAGTGGGGAACGGAATTAAAATGCTTGGCCAACAGGAAACACTTCTTTTGGCGGATGGGGCAGAGGTGCTCAATGAAGCAGTCCTCCAATTAACGACGGGTCTCACCAACATAGAGAAGACAGCATTGAGAGAACTGGACACTATAGACAACCCCATCAGATCTGCAGTTTGCCTCATCTGGAAGGACTGTTTGGGGCCATGGTGGAGGGGAACTGGCTGGTTCAATAGAAATTTACAAGTGACTGTAAATAGTGCCTATAGCCATAAAAGACAAAACCTTCATCATAATGTGTTCAGATAGAAGAGGTTGGAATGGGCTGCAGGAAGTAGTTACTAATCAAAATTGTTTCAAAAAATTACCTAATAAACCCTGACTAGAATTTTAATTTAAGAGACAATTGCGGAAAAAGAGCATGTTTGATGTCACCAGCCCTGCCCTTTTTCTGTAATTTTGTCTCAAATTAAAATTCTAGTCAGCGTTCACTAGTTAATTTTTTGACACAATTTTGATTGCTAACTACTGTACATTTCTGTGAATGATGATAAACCCTTTAATACAATTATCTTTCCAAAGAATTTATTTCTATTGCTAACTGGGGACTGATTGTGTTCCAGTTTCCCATTAGACTTTAACAAATGCATTCAGTAGATAACTCCATCCATTTGCTGTGCATGAATGTATACTGTTAACTTGGGAATTCCACAAATTGCAGCTTAATATGATGGTGTTACCCAAAACTAATATTTTATTTTGTAAACCTGGCCTAAATTCCTCTGTAATTTTTTTTCAGCAATTCTCAGATAATTCATTTTGAAGTTTAAACTCAATAGAAACTTAAGCACCATACACAAAGTTCTGGAGAAACTCAGCAGGTCAGGCAGCATCTGTGGGAAGGAATAGAGTGTTGATGTTTCAGGCCAAGCCTTTCGTTGGACACGTTATGACCTTTCATGAGTCCTGATGAAGTGTCTTCGCCTGAAATGTCAAATCTTTTATTCCATGCCATAAATGGCAGCTGACCTGCCAAATACAGCATTTTGTGTGTATTCCTCTAGATTTCCAGCATCTGCAGAATTTCTTGTGTTTTGGAAATGTAAGTAAAATTATTGTCACGGTGGTGATACATGCTTCCTACTGTACTGGCCCTTGGTGACTTCATAAAAAGTACATTTATTTATTAACAAATTACCTATGCAGTATACAACCCTAAGATTCATCTTCTTCACAGATCACAGAAAACCATGGAATCTGTTCAAAGAAAACATAAATCCCCTGCACAAAAAAATATCGCGCTAACAGCCTAGTTTGCCTAGATTGATACCAGGTGGTCTGTCAGGTTTATTCTTCTGTTTCAATATAGAAATCGTCGCACAATATAGAATTGGCTGCTGGACCATTTTAGAGTGTGGTTAAGAACCAACACAAGGGGTTGATCTGGAGCCATATAGAGAGGTAGGTCAGACAGGTGCAGAAAGTGGATTTTCCTCCCCAGTCTGCTTTTATGACATTCTGAAGGAAAACGTTTTCTGCTATTGTTACTTTGACAAGTGTCCTTTTTCCCAAATGAGAGCCATAGAGTCACGTTGTACAAAGACAAGCCCTTTAGCCTACTGTGTCAAATGTTCATCTGTACTCATCCCATCTTTTAGGACTTGTTCCATACTATTAAATGCCTTGGCAATTTGAGTGCTCAATAAAAAAGTTGTAACTGTTGTAAGTGTAACTCTCGCTTCGGCAAGCAGGGTGATAATGCCCGGCCCGGCCAGACTTAAGAAATCTCATTTGGGTGGGTGCTGCACGATGCATCCCCTGTTACAAGTCAGTACCCCAAAATAACAAACAGTACACAATATGCAATTAAAAGATTAAGCTTTATAATTCTTACGTTGACTATATGGTTAGTAAAGAAATGAAAAAAAGAAAAAAAATAGCCCAAGTTGGAGCTCACTGATAAGTTGATCGTTCACTATCGACCTCTTCCGATCGTTGCTGCCCTTTGGACCCTCGCTCTGACTCCACCCCGTCCGGCGGTCTACCAAATCTCTCCATTCGTGTCTTCTCTCCTCATCTCTCCCCGGCAAAAGCCTGCGAAAAAGTCTCCTTCCAGATTCACAAGACAGGGCAACAAAATCCTGATTGGCTGAGGTGCATATGATATCCAGTTATCTCCAGCCATAACCCAAACATTGCTGCTACAGAAAAACCATTACCTCAGCAGTGAAACATTACGGAGAAGCCATTTCATTAGCCTTAGCAGTGAAACATTACAGAACAGCTATTACAGCACGTTATATCAGAATACTTGCCTTTACCAGCTCAAGAAGTATATTCCTGATTTTAACCAAGTGGCAAAAAAGTTCTTACTCAGATAACCACTAAACCTCTTGACCTCATCCTAAACCTATGGCCCCTAACTTTAGACACCTCTGTTATGGGGTTAGACACATCTGCTTTTATAAACTTAATTTAAGTTCAATGAGTTCAAAGTTCAAAGTGAATTTTATTATCAATGACACCATATATAACCCTAAGATTCATTTTCTTATGGGCATTCTCAATAACCTATAGAATAGTAACCATAACAAAATCAATGAAAGATCACCCAACTAGGATGTTCAACCAGAGTGCAGAAGACAACAAACTGTGCAAATACAAAAAGACAAAATAATAACCGTAAATAAATAAGCAATACGTATCGAGAACATGAGATGAAGAGTCCATTGTTTTGGGGGTATTTCAAAGATAGGGCAAGTGAAGTTGAGTAAAATTATCTCTTTGATTCAAAATCCTAATGGATGAGGGGCAGTAACTGTTCCTGAACCTGGTAGCGTGAGTCCTAAGGCTTTCTTCCTGATAGAAGGAGCAAGGAGAGAGCATGTCCTAGGTGGTGGGTGACCCTGATGATGGATGCTGCTTTCCTGTAGGAATGTTTCATTTAGATATGCTAAATGGTTGGGCGAACTTTACCCGTGATGGACTAGGCCGTATCCACTACTTTCTGGAGATCTTTCCATTCAAGGGCACTGGTGTTTCCATAGCAGGGTGTGATGCAGCTAGTCAATATACTCTCCACTGCATATCAATAAAAGTTTGTCTAAGTTTTAGATGTCATTCCAAATCTCCATAAACTCCTAAGGAAGTAGAGGCACTGCCATGCTTTCTTTGTAATTGTACTTATGTGCTGGGCCCTGGACAGATTCTCCAAAATAATAACATCTAGGAATTTAAAGCTGCTGACCCTTTGGTCCTCATATACCTCTGGTTTCCCTCTCCTGAAGTCTATAATCAGCTTCTTAGTCTTGCTGGGTTATTAGTCCAAGCACGTCCATTATAAGCCTGCTAACTCAACTGATGCAGCATCAGTGAACCCAATAATTACTGGATTTGGTATGGGCATATAGTGCTATTTCCTTGGTCTCCAGTTTGGAACACTTTTAAAAAGTTAAAATTGCCTGAATAATCATAAAGATCATTTAAAGCTCTGAGTCTGGATCTCAGTAACAGTGTAAGTATTACTAAGGTACATCCTTTGTGTGGATCTTCGATTTACAAGATTCATACCTCAACTGTCATTGGCTCACATCACTTGATATAATGACCGTCATATACACAAAGGTAATAGTCCTTCTGAGTCATCAGTCTCCTGAAAACAGCAAGAAATTACTTGAGTTTCCACTATTATTTTTTTGGTATTTTGTTCAAATCAACTTAAAAATGGTAAAGCTCCTTCTTGGTATGTCTATGTTTTGGGCTGATTCCGAGCTTGCGGTAAAGGCTCAGTATGTTTTTAATGCTGCTCTAATTCCCTAGATGCCTGCTGAAAATCATATACATCTGAAGCACAAAGACAAAGACCTGAAAACTATCAGTAAGGATCTGTTGCACATCAGGTAAGAGTAAAGCATCACAGCGAGCAATTGAACTCTCGAGGCTTGAACGTTCGAAAGACGAAAATACCACATATGCTGGAAATCTGAAATAAAAACAGAAAATGAGGTTTTCAAGAGGTCGAGCTGGTGACAAAGAAACAAATAGGGTTAATATTTGTGGTCAGTTGGAACCCATTATAATGGAAGGTCATTGACTGAAACTTTAATAGTGATTCTTTGTGCAGGTGATGCCCAGGACGATGGCAAGTTTGAATTAATTCAGGTCAAGCCAGGACTGAGGTTTTGGTGCTGTATTTGCTCCCAATACCACCAGGGCTGGGATGGAGAGTAGAATATGACCAGGTTTACTCATAATTATAAATAGTACATCCTGATAGTACATGCTTATGAATATTGGTAGAATCATGTTCACAGCAGGGAGTCCAGTGCCATCAGGAAAGGTTTGGTTTGGTTTAATGCAACATGTATCGAGGTACAGTGAAAAGTCTGTCTTGCATACAGAACAATTCAGTACACGGTACATTGAGGCAATACAAGGTAAAACAATAAAATAATGCAGGATAAAGTGTAACGGCTATAGAGAAGGTGTAGTGCAGGTAAATAAGGAGCAAGATCATAATGAGGTCAAGAGTCAATCTTATTGTCCTAGGGAACTGTTCAATAGTCTTATAACAGTGATGTTAAAGTTGTCCTTAAGCCTGGTAGTACGTACTTTCAGTCTTTCTTATCTTCTGCCAGATGGGAGAGGGTATAAGTGAGAATGTCTGTGCTGGGTGGGGTCTATGATTATGCTGTCTGCCTTACTGGGCAGCGTGAAGGACAGACTTGCTATGTCGGAGCCAGAAAATTTGCTGACACTTGTGGGCTGCCACCAGAACACCCTTGGGTGCGTTAGTTGCCAACGCAGATGACATATTACACTGTATGTTTCTGTGTACAGTATGTGTGATAAATAAATGAATCTTGAGACAGAGGAGAGGAAGTGTAGAATACAAAATAAAAAGATAACAATGACTTGTCTCCATTGCTTCATCCAAAGTTAAAATGACCTGCTAAGTTCTGATATTTTCCAAGTGCTTCATAACTAGATCACGAGCATCCGTGTTTTACTCAGTTCTGATGCAGGGCCTGAAAGGTCCACAGTCCCTTTGCTGTCTGACACACTGACTCCCTCCGGCAGTTTTTATTTCAGTCACTTGAGTTCTGTTATCTTAAGTTGATAGATTTCGAAGAATTTGTTGCTTAATTTTACTGCTGTTTCCCTTCCAATGAAACGGCCATGTGAAAAAGAAGAAAATAACACCTCCCTCAAATGCCCCTAAATGGGCAAGTGGCTTAGTAGACAAAGGGTGGGAAGATGTTAGATTCATTTCCTCATTCCACCTGATCTCTAATGAGGGAGTGAAGTTGGATCAACTGTTGGGCTTACTGTACAAATAAAAACAAATCAATCAATATAACTGCCTGCCCATTGTAATCCAGACCCATTGAGGTCAATGGATGTCAACAGGATTAAGCTAAGTCACCTATGATGTCTTGTTGATGGAATAGCTTTCTAATATTTATTTGATTACTAGAACATTAATGGTTTTCCTTCACCTGAGCCACCTCCAATCCTTCTACATCTTTTTCTGTCAGCATAACCTTCTATAGAATCCTCTTTCATTTGTTTATCTGGTTTTTTTCCTCAAGTACATCCATAAAAATGACCCCAGTCAGATCAGATTAGCAACATCATCTCCTCCACAATCTTCATCAGCACAGGAGCACCACAAGGCTGTGTGCTTACTTTCCTGCTCCACTCACTTTACACTTATGACAATATGACTAAACATAACTCCAATGCAATATTTAAGTTTGATGATGGCACCACTGTCAAAGGCTGAATCAAAGGTGGTGATGAATCAGCATACAGGAGGGAGATTGAAAATCTGACTGAGTGGTGCCATAACAACAACCTCATACTCAATGTCAAAAAGGTCAACTTAATCATTGACTTCAGGAAGAGGAAACTGGTGGTCCATGAGCCATTCCCCATTGGGGGAATCAAAGGTGGAGGAGTCAGCAGCTTTAACTTCCTAGGTGTTAACATTTCAGAGGACCTGTCTTGGGCCCAGCACATAAGAGCAATTATGAGGAAAGTACAGCAGCGCCTCTACTTCCTTTGGGGTTAGCAAAGTTTTGGCATGATGTCCAAGACTTTTGACAAATTTCTATAGATGGTGGAGAGAATTTACCTGGCTGCATCACAGCCTCATATGGAAACGCCAATACCCTTGAACGGAAAATCCTACAAAAAGTAGTGGATATGACACAGTCCATCGCAAGTAAAGCCATTGAGCATCGAGTGTTGTCATAGGAAAGTAGCATCCATCATCAAGGACCCCCAATACCCAAGTCATGCTCTCTTCTCATTGTTTCTATCAGGAAGAAGTTACAAGAGCCTCAACATTCACAGCACCAGGTTCAGGAACAGTTATTACCCCTCAACCATCAGGCTCTTGAACCAAAGGGGATTCAACTTCACATGCCTATCACTGAACTGTTCCCACAACCTATGGACACTTCAAGGACTCTTCAACTCATGTTCTTGATACTTATTGCTTATTTATTTATTATTATTATTTCTTTTTTTCTTTGTATTTGCACAGTTTGTTGTCTTTTGGTTGTCCACCCCATTGGTGTGGTCTGTCATTGATTCCACTATGATTATTGGATTTCTTGAGTTTATCAACAAAAACATGAATCTCAGGGTTGTATATAGTGATATGTATGTCCTTCAATAATAAATTTACTTTAAAATTTGAATAAGTTGTTCCAGTGACTCTTCATGCTGGTAAGTTTCACAATCTCCATATCCACTAAGCAAAGGTTTCAAAGATTTCCCTTGGACTTCTACATGAACATTTATTGCCTCTTCTCTATGAAAACTGTTCAGAATTTTAATTAACCTTGATGAATCATCTCTCAGTTTTCTGTTTACAAAAGAAAGGAAACACATGTTGATCACTAGAGGTAGAACCTCAGTCTTCTTTGATCAACCATGCAAACCATATTGCCAACTGCTCTCTTCTCCCCATTATCCCTGATACCTGGATGTCTTTTTAATATAATTGTAGCCCAAACTGTACACAGTGTTCCCATTATGATCTAACCATTCACATGACTAGGGAAGGCACAAGCAATCCAGTAACTTGAGCAGGTTGTTGAAGAGCAAGTTGGCTCTTCAGGAGAGCAGGTGTTGAAAAATAGGGGAGGAGATGAGAATTTTATTTGCTTTAGGTCAGGACTTAATATGTTCATTCATTGACAATGAAGAGGTCTGTCTGTCATCACTTCAGCCTCTTAATTAATGATGCACATTAAGAAATGGATGTTAATTAAGATACTTTTCTAAAGTGCATTAACTGTAATCACTGAACTGTTTAAGCAAGATTGAATAAATCAGGAATTCATAAGAATTTAATAAATGGAAGATCAACTAGGACAGATTACCATATGGGGAATTTAGAAGTGGAAGTATTAATCAAGATTAAAGGATTTAACATACTTGATATGAAATTTCAATGGTCGTTTAGAAGGGCTGAGCAATTAATTGTTCAGATCTGCCGTGAATGAATATAACACCATGTAGACCAGGAAGCGCACTTCTCAGCAATGGTCCGTTTTGTAATGAGGAAGAGAAGACCTGTGTGCATGGTCTTTCTGGAGTACCAGATGTATTTTCTTTTGCTGTAATGCATATTAGTTGACAGTGGAGTCATAGAGATGTATAGCACAGAATCAGGCCTTTGGGCCTAACTAACCCAGGCCAATTAAGTTGTCTATCTAAACCAGTGCCATTTACATCTGTTTGGCCCACATCCCTCCAAAACTTTTCTTACCATGTGTCTATCCAATGAGTAGATCTGCTGCTATTCTCAAAGATTAATTCTGCTTTCTGTTAGACTCTATGTAGCTGAAATTTACCTACCGAATGTCCAATATTTTAGATCTCTTTCTCTCAGCATTGGCTTCTGCTGTAATATCTCAAATGCCAAGGCGTTTCCCCTGTACACCTGTGAACAGATTCATATGCCAGAGTTCTCTGGTTGTAGCTCTATTATATGACCATCACTTCTTCATTAGCTCTTCACCTCTTCCACTAAACACTTCCTAGCTTCATACCCCTCTTCCCACCAACCCAGCTTACCCCTGACCTGACTTCACCTATCACCTGCCAGACTGTACTCCTTCTCTCATCCCAGCTTCTTATTCTGGTTTCTTTCCCCTCCCTCCCCTTCCTCTCCAATCCTGATGAAGGGTCTCGGCCCAAGACATAGCCTGTTTATTCCTCTCCATGGATGCTTCCTGACTTGCCGAGTTTCTCCAGCATATTGTGTGTATTCCTCAAGATTTTCAGCATCTGCAGAATCTCTTCTGTTTACAAGAGGCCTGAATGTCCAGTTCTGGTACAGACAGAAAGAAAAGTTAGAGTTCCTAGTTTCTCCAAATTCAACAATGAATCTAGAAGGCCAGAATGTTAGCTTCTTCAAGTTTTAAAAACTAAATATTTATTTTGTTCAGCTTTAGGATGTGAGTAGCCTTAGCAGCTCCAGGACTCCTGTGCTGAAACCAAAGCACATGAAAAGAAAGTAGCAACTCCAAAAATTCTAGTGTATTTCTTGGATGTAATAGAATAGCACCGCTGGAGTAAACTAGCAGTCATTCGGTTATTGGACCTTAGGTGAAATTGAGTGGGTGCGGCACAAATCTGTAGGCAGAAGCATGCTGCCCAGTCCTGAGTTGGCCTTGGGAGGTCAGCCCCAGGAGCTCTGTGTCTGGGGTTGGAACCAGGTCATTATTCTAGGGGAAGATGGTGATTGAGACCAGTTGCTCCTATGTGGGGGAGAGAGGAGGAATTGGGAACCTGCCATCATGTGTAGAAGAAAGGGTTTATGGACAGGCTATTGAGGTATAGAGGGGGAAATCAGGAGAGGTCAAAGACCGCTCATTATTGTGTGATCAAGGAGGTAAGTGAAGGTTGAGGTTTGTGTGGGAGTTGTCTTAATGTAAGGGTGGATGATCAAGGATGTAAACAAGAATTTTCACTTAGCTTCAGGTTTCCCAGCTGGGCCATCCAGTTATATGGTACTGTGGTTCAAGGAATGCCAAATGACAAATGCCTCAGTCTGTTGTGGTTCTTGTCCCCCTCCTGCATGACTTCAGGAGGAACAAAGCACAGGCAGTGATCTCAGATAACTCAAAACAGCAAATGCCCATCTAACATTCTGAGTGACTGATGCACCATCAATAGCTCACTCTGAGACATAAGGCAAGATATCGGCTTTTATTGACTGGAAGAAGGAACAAGCAGTGAGTGACCACCATACTACTTCCTGGAGACTGAGAGGCCGGACTCAGACCTCAATCGCCTTTATACCAGGGTCTGTGGAAGGAGCCACAGGAGCAGTCAGCAGGGGGCGTGTCCACAGGGGTCTGTGGAAGGAGCCACAGGAGCAGTCAGCAGGGGGCGTGTCCAGACAGGTATATGTAGTTCACCACAGTGGTTATCTCAACTATACTGGGGTCTGTGGGAGGAGCCATGGTCAGTGGGAGGGGCCACAGGAGCAGTCAGCGGGGGGGGGGGGGGGGAGGGGGGCGTGTCCAGACAGGTATATGTAGTTCACCACAGTGACCCTTGCAGCTCTATCTGTCCCCTATTCAGCTGTTCAAATGAAACACTTGCCACGTAGGTCCATGCCTGAGCAGTATACTGACTTTATTGCACAAGTTCTTAAAAAGCATTATATACAGTTTAGCTTCTAAGCAATTATTTGGTACCAAGTAAGTGTAAACCAAATTTCTGAGGCCTCTGTAGTTTGTTAAGTTTAAATCAAACGCACCAGCAGAGGCTGATTGATTGTAGGGGAAGTGGGGAGGGTTGGACGCCAGAAGATTGCCTAGGTGGTGATTACTTTGTAACTACCCCTCAAGCATTGCCATCAGTGCCATGACCCCTACAGCCTTTAACCTCCACCACTTGTCATGTGCCCAGTTGTGGCTGTTAAAATCCATGTCACAAACCTATAAAGAAATTGAAGGAGCTCAAAGTTCAAAATTCAAAGTAATGTATTATCAAGTACATATATGTCACCATATACAATCCTGAGATTCATTTTCTTGCAGGCATGCTCAACAAATCCAATTACCATAACAGAATCAATGACAGACCACACCGACAGGGCAGATAACCAGTGTGCAAAAGACAACAATCTGTGCAAATACAATAAAAAAAGAAATGATAATAATAAATAAGCAATAAATACAGTGAACAGGAATTGAAGAGTCCTTGAAAGTGTGTCTATAGTTTGTAGGAACGGTTTAGTGATGGGCAAGTGAAGTTATCTCCTCTGGTTCAAGAGCCTGATAGTTGAGGGGGAGTAACTGTTCCTGGATCTGGTGGTGTGAATCCTGAGGGTCTCGAATCTCTTTCTGATGGCAGCAGACAGAAGAAAGCATGATCTGGGTGGTGGGGGTCCTTGATGATGGATGCTGCCTTCCTGTGCTCAATGGTGAGGAGGGCTTTACCGCATCTACCGCATCTACTTTTTGTAAGATTTTCCATTGAAGAGCATTTGTGTCTGCATACCAGGCTGTGATGCAGCTGGTCAATATACTCTCCCACTACATATCTGTTGAAGTTTGTCAAAGTTATAGATGTCATGCTGAATCTTTGCAACATCTGAAGAAGTAGAAGCAATGCTGTGCTTTCTTCATAATTGCACTTGAGTGGTTGGCCCAGGACAGGTACTCTGTAATGGCAACGCAGAGGAATTTAAAGTGGCTGACCCTCTCTACCTCTGATCCCCTGATGAGGCGGGGCTCATGGCTGTCCAGATTCCGCCTGCCGAAATCGATAATCAGCTCCTTCGTCTTGCTGATATTGAATAGAAGGTTGTTGCTGTGGCACCGCTCAGCTAGATTTTCAACCTCCATCATATATGCTGATTCATCACCACCTTTGATTCGGCTTACAACAGTGGTGAGGTAAAACTTAAAAATGGCATTGGAGCTGTGCTTAGCCACGCAAACGTAAGTGTAAGTTGAGTTGGTTGAGTTAAGCAAGGGGCTGAGCACACAGCTTTGTGGTACACTTGTGCTGATGGTGATTGTGGAGGAGACGTTGCTACTCTGAACTGACTGGGGTCAACAAGAGAGGAAATTGAGGATCCAATTGCAAAAGGAGGTATTGAGTCCAGGGTGTTGAAGCATATTGGTTAGTTTTGAGGGTATGATATTATTGAATGCCTAGCTTGTAGTCAATAAGGAGCATCGTGGTGTGCGCATCTCTGCTGTCCAGATGTTCTAGGGTTGAGTGAAGAGTCAATGAAATGGCATCTGCTCTGACCAGTTGTGCCAGTAGACAAACTGAAGTAGATCCAAGTCGCTTCTCAGGCAAGGGTTGATTTGCTTCATCAGCAACCTGTCAAAACACTTCATCACTGTGGATGTAAGCTGAAGCTGTGATTTTAAAAAGTGGCTTCACTTTGTGGTATTCTCAATCTCATGCAATAATCCTGCCTGAGAAAGACCCTTTAAATAGCTGTTATATTCAGATTGTGAGAGAACAGGTGAAGCGAGGGTCCAGATTGAGTCATGCACTCTGTTTTGCTACCTAGAGTTCAATTAGGTGCTAATTCATGTATCTTCAGCATGAGGCTACATGCTTTGCTTGTGTCCAGTCCTTATGTGAAAGGTGTGAAATGCTACCTTGGCAAATTAAGTTCAAGATCCACAGGATAATGAGCTCTATGAAAGTGTTAGACCACACCTGGAGTGTTGTGTCAGCTTCTGAATGCCTCATTGTAGGAAGGATATGGAAACTAGAGAGCGCGCAGAGGAGATTTATCTGCCTGGATTGGAGAGCATGTATTATGAGGAAAAATTGAGCAAGGTAGGGCTTTTTTTCTTTGGAGTGAAGGAGGATGAGAGGTACTTGACGGAGATGTATAAGATGGTAAGAGGCATAGGTAGAGTGGACACCAGAACATTTTTTGCCTCAGAACAGCAATGGCTAATACAAGAGGTCATAATTTTAAAGTGTTTGAAGCAAGTATAGAGGGATGTCAGAAGTATTTTTTTGACACAGAGAGTAGTGCACTTCTAGTGGTGGTGGTTGAGGCAGGTACATTAGGGACATTTAAGAGACTTTTAGATAGGCACGTGGATGAAATGAAATCAGAATGAGATTTAATATCACTGGAGTATGTTGTGAAATGTATTGTTTTGTGGCAGCAGTAGATTGCAATACTTAATGAAAACTGTGAGTTACAGGAAATACATATAAAAGTTAAATTCAATAATTAGTGCAAAACAGTAGTGAGGTAGTGTTAATGGGTTCAATGTCCATTCAGAAATCTGATGGCAGAGGGAAGAAGCTGTTCTTGAATCATTGAGTGTGTGCCTTCAGGCTCCAGTACCTCCTCCCTGATGGTAGCATTGAGAAAAGGGCATACCCTGGGTTATGGGAGCCCTTAATGATGGATGCTGCCTTTTTGAGGCATTGCTATTTGAAAGTGGCCTGGATGCTGGGGAGGCTAGTGCCCATGATGGACCTGACTGAGTTTACAACTTTCTGCAACTTACTTCGATACAGTGCAGTAGCCCCGCCCCACTTGCCACCGTCCCCCATACCAGACAATGATGCAGCCAGTTAGAATGCTCTCCATGGTACATCTGTAGAAATTTGCAAGTGTGACAAACAAAATCTCCTTAAACTCCTCATGAAATATAGCCTCTGCCATGTCTTCTGTGTAACTGCATCAATATGTTGGGCCCAGGATAGATCCTCAGAGATGTTGACACACAGGAACTCGAAATAGCTCACCCTTTCCGCTTCTGATCCCGCAATGTGGACCAGTGTGTATTCCCTCATCTTACCCTTTCTGAAGTCCACAATCTATTCTTCGGTTCTACTGACATTGAGTACAAGGCTGTTAATGCAAAACCACTCAACTAGCTGATATACCTCACTCCTGTATGTTATCTTGTTATCATCTAGGAATTCTGCTACAATGGTAGCAGAATTTACTGCTATCATCAGTAAGTTTATAGATGGCAATTGAATTGTGCCTAACCACACAGTCACACAGGGTGTAGAGAGAGCAGAGCAGTAGCCTAAGCACACATCCGTGAGTTGCACCAGTGTCAATTATCAGTGAGGTGGAGGTGTTATTTCTGATCTGTACAAATTGTGGTCTTCTGGTGGTCCAGGATCCAGTTGCAGAGGGAGGTACAGAGGACCAGGTTTTGGAGCTTCTCGATCAGATTTGTAGGAACGATTGTGGTAAATAAATAGCTGTAGTTAATAAATAGCAGTCTGCACTAAGTACCAGTATTTCCCAGGTGATCCAAGGCTGCAGGAAGAGCCAATGAGATCACATCTGCTCTAGACCTATTGTGGAGATATGTAAATTGCAGTGGGTCCAGGTCCTTACGGAGACAGGAGTTAATTCTAACCAAAACCAATTCTCAATGCACTTCATCAATGTAGATGTGAATACTGCTGGATGATAGTTGTTAAGACACTTCACCTTTCTCTTCTTGGGCACTGCTATCATTTTAGCCCATTTGAAGCAGGTGGGAACTTCCGACTGCAGCAATGAAAGATTGAAAATACCTTTGAACACACTCGCCAGTTGGTTGACGCAGGTTTTCAGAACCTACCAGGTACTCCATCGGAGCATGTCAGCCTCTGAGGGTTCACTTTCTTGAACCCTCTGCACTATCTGACTATGTGGGGGAAGGGTACTTTGATCTTAGGGTATGCTGAAGTGTTGGCACAACATTGTGAGTCGAACAGCCTGTTCTCTTCGATGTACACTTGTCAGTATTTTCAGCTGTCTATGTAAACACTGGCTGTAGCTCAGACTTATCATCCAGATCAGGAAAACTTCTTAATAAAGTGAAAAACAAGTCTACATCAACAAAATGACAGTCATGTGCCTGAAAAATTGTCAAATTGAAGCGTTTAAAGAACAAGGTAAGTGACAGCTGTTCGGTCACGGACTATACTTCATTCCATTGGTATTGATCTGTTTTTAAATACAAAGAGACTGAATTAATTTGTGAGCAAAACCACCTGTCTCTCAAGCCACTCCACACAGATCTACACACGCAACTGTCTTGGCTCCTTTCCCAGACTTTGTCCATTTTCTCCATGAAGGTAATGGCTCATAATGCGCTGGCAGCCAATTACTCCACAGACTTGCCGTAAATGATCAACTTCAATCACTTACCTGCATAGTGAAGGGCAATTTCTGACAGAAGTGGTGGGCCCCAGAGGTATATTTGTCATAAGAGGGACAATTGAAAATGAAACTTGCAAAAAAAAATTTTTTCTCTCTCTAGAACACGATGCATTTAGTGGGGAATGGTTGGGGAACTAGTCGGGTGTCAAACTTTATTAGCAAAGTTATCTGTCCTATCATGATACGTTTCATGGCCACAGTTATTGTGATTTAATCTCAGTGCAAAGTAAAACTTAGTGGGAAAGTCGGGCTACATTAGAGTTACATTAGAGTTGCACCTTTTATTTTGGTTCTTTCATGTATCTGACACAATGATGCAAGGCAGAGCCTGACCACATGCATAGACATCCACTGGCAGGTTGTAAGTTTCCATTCACACACACATTTGTTCACTTGCTCTGAAACAATTATTTAGGGCACCTTTTAATTTTTAGGCATTCTTGCCTCTGTCACTGTGCAACAAATACTTTTACCCCATTCTTGTGCTTTGTTGGCCTCAGAAACACTTCGGTGTTAATGTGCTTGTACTTGATATAGATTTCGTTGGACAGGTCTGTTCTTGTTTTGCTCTCAAGTTGGGAGTCAGACACTGCACACTTGATAAGCTGCGATTTTAGACCCAGATCCTTAAATAGCAAACTTAATAGATACTTCAATAACAAACTCCCCATTTTTACACAAATTCTCCTTCCTCAGTGCCTGTAGGAGCCATGTATCTACTTTCTATTTGTCTGTACCGTATTTTGTGTTGCGCATTTATAAATGGTAACCTCTCACAAGGGTTGGGGTGTGGTAGAAGCAAAAGACTATAGTTTCATATTCATGCTTAATTCAGTTTAGTCTAATTAGAGCCAGAGATTGAGCTGGGGGCAATTTTCTTTTGTTTATCGTTAATTTCTCCATTACGCTAAATTTAGTTTGACTGCTAAGTTATGCTAATTGGGACGTTAATTTCACTATATCACTAGTTTTAGTTTTGTTAGCTTTTTTTTGTCGCTACAAGATTGTTCACCTTTGCTGGTTCTGCAATAAAGGATCGAACGTTCCGTTCTCGATTTGGAAATCTGTTACTTTGGAAGCACAGCAGGTGGGTGGGGCTCGTCAGCCTTGGACGGTAGCCCGCCTGGGAGAAGAAAAACTCTGATTTTAAACCGACGCTGCCTTGCGGCCATACCCACCCATGGGAAAGGCTTCGGGAGTAAACCCCGAGGAAGAAATCCGGAGCTGGGGTCCCTGAGGCAGTTTGATGTTGTTTACAACTTCACTCTGGCAGCCTCTGAGTCGGCACTGGTGCCAAGCTGTATGGGCGCTTGCCCTTCCCTTGGACTACATCAGTGACGTGGAGAGGGGGAGCCCACTGCACGGGCAGCAGCCGGTTCTTCAAATCTTCCTGCCCAGGCTTGCGCCCTGGAGTGGACACAGTCCACCAGAGGCACAAAGCCTGGGATCAATGGCTGCCTACAATCATACAGTGCCAACCCCCGTACTCAGTCTTGGTTTGTTTTCAATAACCGCTCCAGTGACAAAAAATCAAAAGCACAATTTAAAGACTAAAGACCATTCCAATCCACTTAAAGTTGATATTATGACTGCTGTAGGGTGTTTGAAATATGCACTGAGGCAGCAACTTCCAGTGTGTTGGTTAAAACATGATTGCATTATCATTGTGTGTTTTCAGACTCCTTTATGATTTATCATGGCAGATTTATGGAAGGCACAGAAGAAAATCACAAAGTGTGTGGCTTATTATAAGTCTCTCTACTTTCCATTAAGTTTTATTGTGCACTAAAATCAAACTATAATGCAACCAATAATCTGAACAGACCATTAAATAGAGCACAAATTATTTGGGCTGGATCTTCCCCAGCTTGGACCAGAATGTATTTCCTGGCAGTAGAGAAGTTTAGTGGCATTGTGCAAAATCATGTTTGCCTATTTGGATGATAGGAGTATGTGGGTCCAGTAGCAAAGCTTTATAATCCACTATTTGTTTATTTTGAAATAATTAGATGTTGGCATTTGACTCACCTGGTAATTTCCAGATGAGAAGTCGGAGTAAGGTGCGGAGGTGGAAGATTAGGAAGAACTGCAAGGTGGCAGGTGATAGGTGAAACGGGGAGAAGGGGAAGGGAAGAAATGGCATCCTAAATCATAGGGATATGAATGGAGATATGATAAACTACAGAGTTAAAATACCATAATCAGAGGAAGTAAAATCGTGTATAGGTGTTGTTGGTGCAGTACTGGTTTATGCTCACAGTAAAGTTCAGAGCCAGTGCTGTTAGTTGCTTAGAAACCATTGTTATTCAATACTTTGCCTTGGCTACAAGAGGCCTTGTAATTAGTTTCCCAGGTGACTCTACAACAACATATAAAACAGGCAAAAGGTTAAAAGTGTACAGGAACAACACACACGCAAGACACTGTAGTTAAATACAGACATTCTGAGTTGCTGTTAAATACTTTGTTGCCTACAAACAGAATTGTAGTTAGATGAGTTTAACAGCCTGGTCAGAAAGTATAAGATTAAGCAACACACACAAAATGCTGGAGGAACTCAGCAGGCCGGGCAGCATCTATGGAAAAGGGTAAACAGTTGACATTTCTGGCTGAGACTGTTCATCAGGACTGGAAGTAAAAGATGAGGAGTCAGATTAAGAAGAGGAAAGGAGGGGAGGAAGAAGTACAAGGTGGTAGGTGAAATTGGGAGAGTGGGGGGGGGGTGAAGTAAAGAGCTGGGAAGTTGATTGGTGAAAGAGATAAGCAGGAGAAGGGAGAACCTGAGAGGAGAGGGCAGAAGACCATGGAAGAAAGGGAAGGCAGAGGAGCAGCAGCTAAGGAGATGAGATGAGAGAGGGAAGCTGGGAATGGGGAATGGTGAAGGAGAGGAGTGGGGACAATTACTGGAAGTTCGAGAAGTCGATGTTCATGCCGTCAGGTTGGAGGCTACCCAGATGGAATATAAGGTGTTGTCCCTCCAACCTGAGTGTGGTTTCAAGTTAAGTCAAGTCACTTTTTATTGTCATTTCAGAATCAGAATCAGAATCAGACTTTAATCGCCAAGTACCTGTACACATACAAGGAATTTACTTCGGCAGATGTTGTCTCTCTGCTCATAACAATAATAATGATAAATATAAATGAAAATATAGATTATACATACAAGTAATGCAATCCAAGTAATAGTTAGCCGGCAGTTAACTGTTCAGCAAAGTGACCGCAGTAGGGAAAAAACTTCTCCAGTGCCTATTAGTCTTAGTCTGGAGGGATCTGAAGCGCCTACCAGACGGAAGCAGTTCAAACAGTCCGTGCGCAGGATGGAAGGAGTCCATAAACTGCTGGTACAGTACACAGTAAATATGAAACAATGTTCCTCCAGGACCAAGGTGCTACATGAAGCAACACAAAACTACACTAGACTATGTGAGACAACTCAAGGCTACACTAGACTATGTAAAACAACAAAAAAACTACACTAGACTCCAGACCTACACAGGACTATATAAAGTGCACAAAACAATGCAGGGCAGTACAATAATTAATACATAAATAAATAATAAACAAGACAATAGGTGCAGTAGAGGACAAATTTCAATATAATAATAAATGATGTAGATGTCAGTCTAGACTCTGAGTATTGAGGAGTCCGATGGCTTGAGGGAAGAAACTGTTGCACAGTCTGGTCGTGAGAGCCCAAATGCTTCGGTACCTTTTGCCAGATGGCAGGAGGGAGAAGAGTTTGTATGAGGGGTGCGTGGGGTCCTTCACAATGCTGTTTGCTTTGCAGATGCAGCGTGTAGTGTAAATATCTGCAATGGCGGGAAAAGAGAGACCCCGAGAATCTTCTCAGCTGACCTCACTATTCGCTGCAGATTCTTGCGATCCGAGACGGTACAATTCCCGAACCAGGCAGTGATGCAGCTGCTCAGGATGCTCTCGATACATCCTCTGAAGAAAGTGGTGAGGATGAGGGGTGGGAGAAGCAGCAGCAGAGGAGGCCGTGGACTGACGTGTTGGAATGGGAATGGGAAGTAGAATTGAAATTGGGGGCTACCAGGAAATCCCGCTTTTTATGGAAGACAGATCATAGGTGCTGGGCGAAGTGTCTCCCAATCGAAGTCGGTCTCACCGACATACAGGAAGCCACATCAGGAGTTCCGGATACTGTAGATGACTCCAACAGACACACAGGTGAAGTGCCACCTCAAATGGAAGGACTGTTTGGGACCCTGAATAGTAGTGAGGGAGGAGGTGTAGGGGCAGGTGTGGCACTTGTTCTGCTTGCTGATAAGCACCAGGAGGGAGGTCAATGGGGAGGGACAAATGAACAGGGGAGTCGCCTAGGGAGCCATCCCTGTGGAAAGTGATGGGGAGGAAAGAGGTGCTTGGCAGTGGGATCCTGTTGGAGGTGGTGGAAGTTATGGAGAATTCTGTGCTAGACGCGGAGGCTAGTGGAGTGGTAGATGAGGGCAAGAGGAACCCTATCCCAGGTGTGGTGGCAGGAGGATGTGCTCAAAATGGAAGAGGTATGGTGAGGACAATGTTGATGTTGGAGGAAGGGAAGCCCCTTTCTTTATAGAAGGAGGACATCTCAGTAGTTCTGGGAAAAAAACCCTCATCCTGAGAGCAGATATGGCAGAGACAGGAACTGAGAGAAAGTGGTCGTATTTGTCAAGTATAGGGTGGGAAAAGGTATTGTCCAGATAGCTGTGAGAGTCGGTGGGTTAATAAAATATATCAGTAGATAGACAGTCTTCGGAGATGGAGACAGAGATAGAAAAAGGGGAGGGAGGTGTTGGAAATGGACTAAGTAACTTTGAGGGCAGTTTGGAAGTTGGAGACAAAGTTAATGTAGATAGGAAGGGTCAAAACCTGAGGGATAAAACAGTCAACATATCCAGATATATGTTTGATGGGGCAGGAACAAGCAGAAACAATGGGAAAACCTGGACAGGCAGGTTTATGGATCTTAGTTAGGAGGTAGAAATGGGAGGTGCAAGGTAAGGTTGTAAGGTATAAAATGAATAAAAGTTTAAATGAACTGATATTAAGTGCTTATGAGTGATATTCTGATCCACCTAAATGAAGGGTTGGAATTGCAGTATTTGATTCCAATATACCTGGTCTCAGCATATCGATGTAGTTATAAAGAAAGCAAGACAGTGGCTATATTTCATTAGGAGTTTGAAGAGATTTAGCATGTCAACAAATACACTCAAAAACTTCTATAGTTGTACCGTGGGGAGCATTCTGACAGGCTGCATCACTGTCTAGTGGGCTAGTGGGGGGTGGGGAGGTGCTACTGCACAGGACTGAAAGAAGTTGCAGACGATTGTACAACTAGTCAGCTCCATCTTGGGTACCAGCCTACAAAGTACCCAGGACATCTTTAGGGAACGGTGTCTCAGAAAGGTAGTGTCCATTATTAAGGACCTCCTGCATGAAGGGCATGCCCTTTTCTCACTGTTACCATCAGGTAGTAGGTACAGAAGCCTGAAGGCACACACTCAGCGATTCAGGAACAGCTTCTTCCCCTCTGCCATCCAATTCCCAAATGGACATTGAACCCTTGGACACTACCTCACTCTTTTTTTAAATATACAGTATTTCTGACTTTTGCATGTTTTTAAATCTATTCAATATATGTATAATATAATTGATTTACTTATTTATTCATTATTATTATTTGCTTTTTCTCTTCTATATTACATTTTGCATTGATCTGCTGCTGCTAAGTTAGCAAATTTCACGTCACAGGCCGGTGATAATAAACCTGATTCTGATTCTCCAGGGCTGAAAATACATTTGTCCATTTGTCCTACAAACTATCCACAGTTAGCAATGGAAATACACAGCAAACTGAAAGATAGCTTAAATATGGTAGTTTAAATTTGGATCACTGGTTTGAATGACAGTGAATTTGCAGTTTTTATTTCATATTTTCTTGTATTATTTCTTTCAAAGGAAAGTCAAAAATATACATCACAGAAACACAACGTTTAGCTCACCACGTCAGGCAGCTATCGATATTAATTCCATTTACCAACATTTGGTTCATAGCCTCCTATTGAAAATCAAGTGCTTATCTAAATACTTTTTAAGTCGAAAATACCTTCCTCCATCATGGTTTTGGGCAATGCTTTCTAGATCTGAAACATTCTCTGTTTTGGAAAATTCCTTCCTTTCAAACACCTTTCCTTAACATAGGCCAATGCCTTCTGATCCTAGGCACCTTTGACATGGGAAAATGTTTCTGATCATCTACCTTCATCCTGTATACCTTGATCAGAACCACTGAGCTTCCACCACTCCAAGGAAAACACCCCCAGCTTATCCATTTTTTTTCCTCATAGTTAAAACATTCTGTCCAGGCAACATTCTGATGATTAATAAACTCTTCTTGGGCTAGCGAGGAACAGCATCAATTATGACCAACATTTTGATGACAAGCTCTGACATCTTCATCAGGGACTGTCCCACCTTGTTTACCATCAAATACCAGTTCTAACTTAGAGCGAGACCCTCGTCTTTGTTAAAATAAGTTTCCTCTAGTTTTATTTCAATGGCTTCCTTTACTAGGCAGACCCAAAAAAACTATTGGAGCAGCATAGTGGTTTTGCGCTGTCAAATTCAATATTCTGCTGCTGCTGATTTCTCCTGGTGACCCAAGTGGATAAACCTCCTGTGCTCCTTAATGCGGGTTTCCACCGAGCATCCCATCTGGCCGATATATGCTGCTCTGCATTCACAGGGAATCCTGTATCTACCAGCCGACCTGAGTCCCAGGTCATCTTTGACCTGCATAAGCTGTGACTTGAACTACTTCAGACCCAGAGAATCTCCTCGAGGAACTAAGGCGATTATGTGTGATGTTTCTACAGAATAGCAACAAGGTGAAGGAAGTCAATCGGGCCCTTGTAAGGGCCAATGATGGAAAAATCAGGAAATCTAACAACAAGGAGGAACCCGTTGCTACTGACAGTCTTCACTATATTCACACAGTTTCTGGAAGGATCACCAGGATCTTGAAGAGATGCCAGATTAATACCATCCACAAACCCGTCAGGAAGCTCAAATCACAGCTTATGCGGGTCAAAGATGACCTGGGTCTCAGGCCGGCTGGTCTTTAAGGATTCCCTGTGAATGAGGAAACACAGCAAGTTAAACCGGGTAAGATGCAGAGCATAAGTCCAGAGCAGCTGCACCACTCTCCTCAGCACTGCAGACTAATGATGTTTCTCTCATTAGCTTCTCCCCAGTCTCTGACCTCTTCATGGAATCTTTATCTATCACCAATAATACCCTCCTCACCCCTCACCCCTCACTGAACTAGCACGTGCTGCACTACTACAACCTCACCCTTCCTTCAATTATGCACCCCTTGACTACACCACCATTGAGCATATGTGTACAAGGAATGCCATCACAAGAAAGCAGCATCTATTATCATCGTCCCGTAGCATCCAAGCCATGCTCTCTTCCCACTGCTGCCAGCACGAGGAACCTCCACCACTAGGTTCAGGAGTAGTTATTACTCTACAACCATCAGGCTCCCATACCATTGTGGATAACGACTCACCTCAGCTCTGAATTGATTCCATAACTTACAGGCTCACTTTCAATGACTCGACAGCTGATGTTCTCAGGTTTATTTATTCTTTTTCTGCATTAGGCAGTCTTTTTATGTATAGTTTTTCATGAATTCTATTGTGTTTCTTTATTTTTCTGTAAATGCCTTTGTTAGGGTATATTCTGGAGTTAGGGTATATAGCACCTGCGACCAATTGTCAGACATGAATGTGGATTGTATGTTGGACATAAAATGCTGCCCTGAACAATAGTTTTCTTGGAACTGTACCCTGGAGTTGATTGTAAACCAGACAATGCTGAGTAACATTCATTTTGAGTGTTTAATGTGGGTATGAAGAAGGAGGTGTGTGAAAACTACATGTAATTCAAAGGAGGCATTGGAGATTCATTGTAATTGTAGAATTGTCCTGCTGTTACCCTTGATCTTTAACATTTAAAAATATCATGTACAGTAATATTAGGCTGGGAGACCTCTCCCTCCAAGAGCATCTCAGTATGATGCCTGGTGCTCATTTTTGTTGAATAAAACACTTCTATATCCACAAGCTTCAGAGACTCTGGTGACTGCAAGAAAATGAATTTCAAGGCAACATATAGTCACATATGCACACCAGGATAATAACTTTTCTCTGACTCTGAGTTTGGCAATCACCAGCCACCGTGGAGCTCTCCATTTACTTCTCTCTGCTTGTACCCTTTTCTTCTCTTATGGCCTTGATTAGCTGTGGAAGATGAAAGCTCAGAAGAGAATCCTGAAGTCAATACTCATTTATTCAACTCCAGCGATTATGTTCCCAGTGTAAGCATCAGCTTTGTGTTGTACACACTGCTTCTATAATACATGTATCAAGGAAAATAATTGACTGGATTTTCTTTTTCCATGTGAACAGTCAGCATTAATTAAGGCTCTGCTTTCACTGTGAATAGCATGTTAATTTTCTTAATAATGCTGTTGAGATTCCTTGACATGCTGTTGAGACACAAATAAAAGATAGTAGCTCTATGCAAACAACTGCTTTATCAGAGCTCTGGTGGAACTAGAAATGCTGCAAATAATTCGTCATTTAGAAAATCGTTGGGTAACATGTAATGGTATCAACACTTCGACATTTGTAGTTGTTATGGTGACTGATTAATAAGTAAGTATTGGATTACATTTGTGTTATTTACGTATGCAAACAGGATGTCTGAGTAATGCACCTTATCCCATAATCGTATTTGGAGCTGCCTTAATAAAAACACATACATTATCCAAGGACAAATGTTTAGCTGGTAGTTGCAGCAGGTAGTTGAGATGGCAAATGGTACACTGGCTGTAATTGCCAAATGATTGTAGGTAGAAATATGAAAGTTGTATTAGACTACTGTGCAAGGTTTCAGGTTGTTTTGCTTAAGAAGGGATATGACAGCATTGGAAGCAGTACAAAGGAGATTCATTGGGGTAATTTCTGGAATGACAGAGCTGTTCCGTCAAAAAAGACTAAACTGGTTTGACTGGTAATTTTTGGAACTTAGAAGAATGACCAATGATTTTACTGAAATATATAAGATCCCAGGGGGGAACTGACAGGATAAATGGTGAGATGTTTTCACTAGTGGAAGATTCTCAGATGAGAAGTTTCAAGACCAGGGTATACAGAAATCTCTCTTTGCAGAAGCTGTTGAATCTCTGCCCTAGAGAGTTGTGAAGGGTTGCTCATTAGCAGTGTTTAAAATGGAGCTAGATACATGTTTGAAAGGGCAAGGGTTTGAGAGCTATGGGAATCTGGTACACCTGAGGCATGGGATAGATTAGCTATGATCATAGTTAATGGTGAAGGGCTTGCAGGGCCAAGTGGAAGGCCTATTTTCTTGTGTTTTCTGTTCCTTCTGTCCATTGTACATTGGACACTTTGCTGAAATGCATTGACTGTTGAAAACAGTGTAGATGAAAACAACTGGAGTTGTTCACACAGGGTCAGAAGGTTTGTAAAGTTTTTAAGAGTTGACAGATCTGTCTTTGGTTGTGCTTCAGTTTTGGTAACTACGGTCCATCTTTCACTGCTGCTGGTGGCTTTCCAGCCAATTGCCCAAAGCAGTATCTGAGGCTACGGCTGGATACTACCAAGCAGATCTGTTTGCGCCACCTCCAGAGTCAGCATTAAAACAGGAACAGATACCATGCCATGCCACGTCGTTGCAACCCTTCAGATGGAGTGCTGTGACAATATACCTGGTCAAGAGCAGCTACTCAGTGCTGTCCTGGAGCGGGCTTCTTGTTTGACTGTCAGACACACATGTTTTCTGTGACTTTAAGGAAGAGGATGACTCGTTCATGACCTTACAACCAAACATGTTAGGCTTCAAGCTTTTTTGCTTTGAAGGCCAGAGACAGCTCCGTCTCCCAGAACTCCTGTCCTCCATCCCCGACGTAAGCAGGTAGGAGACTAAGCAACATATAACCCTGAACGTTGACATTGTCTATCTGTTCCTTCAAGGTGAATAAAGCTTCTGAAGGTGATGCTCCACAGGCTGTGTGGGATTTGATTATCCTAGACCTGCTGGAAGTCTACCGTACATCTAGCAGGCAGCAAGGCAGGATCTATAAGGAGGGGCATCTACACGCTCAACTACTCGTAGAAGAGGGAGACGGATGAAATCAAAATTGGATGACCCATATTACTGTCAGATTGAGGATTACAGGACCATATCAAAGGTTGTCACCAATTAAGTCAAGTCTGAGCTGGGACAATAGCTTACTTAGATCAGTTCTTTCACAGAAGTAGGATCTCTGTTAGTTGAAAGAGTGAACATCTACATGCAGAAGAGAGTGGCAAATATTTAGTCATCTTAGAACAGGGTTTGGGGAAAAAAAATTGGTGAGGAATTCCACCATTAGATACAAGTGCATGACACATCAGCAATTACTCACCTCTCCCTCTCTCCTCATTCTACCTTCCCTCTCCAATGTCAATCCTGATGCAGGGTCTCAAACCAAACACCAACAATTCTGCAGCTCATCCTGCTGATCCTCCAGCAGAGTGTTTTCTGCAAACCCCTTTGCAGTGGATGGAGAGAGAAAACTCCTGATTTGACTTATTTTCCATCTAATTCACACTGGCTTTCTGAATGCCTTTGATGATGAAGAATCCCTAAGATTTTACTTTGATTGTTTTAATGTGATTATCAGTGTATCAGGGAAAAAGAGAAGTGATTCAAGTCTCCTCGCACTAAATCCCCTGAAATTGCAGTGCTGCAGGGGTTAGGTTCTGGGCTGCTTCAAAATGCAGACAGGTATCAAACCTCATTTTGCTCATGTACTTAGTCTAAATATTTCAAGAGAAGTCATTATTGAAAGTTACAAATGTGCAGGTTGCCAACGTCATTCAGTTCTTAGGGGTCTCGCAATACAATGCCTGTATTGGTATGACTTTTTCAGATGTCATTTATTGCAGTTGCAGCTTATCATGTGCTCCTTTCCCTCTCCACCCCCACCCCTGCACCTTTTTATTCAGCCCAAAATGTTAACTCTTTATTCCTCTCCATGGACGCTGTCTGGCCTGCTGAGTTCTCCAGCATTTTGTGTGTGTTGCTCTGGATTTCCAACATCTACAGAATCTCTTGTGTTTATGTGTAAAAATAAAACAGGAACACAATATAGAACTATAATGGCATTTATTGTGGAAACAAAGGCATTCTTCCTGGAGGGTAATTTATGCACAATATTTGGCTGCTTGGTGGGTTTCGGTTCAGTGAGGTGTGCAGAGAGATTCTAAACGTAATCCTGATACACCACGCTCTTATTTGTCAGGCAGTTGGTCAACACGGCGAAACAAGGGCAAGGTTTCTTCAGGAGACTGAAGAGAGAGGAGAAGGAGAAAGAAACTGCACAACTGAGGGAACAGAGGAAACGGATAGAGAAACGCAAAACCGCATGGCAGCCTCCAAAGTTCTCTTCAGATGAGGACTCTGAGGAAGAGCAGGATGTAGAGAAAAGGTTGGTGTTTGCAAACTTTAAGCTCCCTGAGGCTATTTTGATAGATTCCATCACTATGGAAATTTCATTATTGTACATCCTTTCTTTGCCATTATACACTCAGTGACTACATTATTAGGTACCTCCTGTACCTCATAAAGTTGCCAATGAGTGTATGTTCATGCTCTTCTGCCGTGCATTCAGAGATGCTCTTCTGCATACCACTGTTGTAACACATGCTTATTTACGTTGTTGTTGCCTTCCCATCACTTTGAACCGGTCTGACCATTCTCCTCTGACCCCCCTCATTAACAAAGCATTTTTGCCCACAGAACTGCCTCTCACCGGATGTATTTTTTAGTTTTTCACACTATTTCCCCATAAACTCTAGAGACTGCTGTGCATAAAATTCCCAGGAGATCAGCAGTTTCTAAGATACTCAAACCCCTCCATCTGACACCAACAATCTTTCCATGGTCAAAGAGGCTTAGATTACATTTCTTCCCTGTTCTGATGTTTGGTCAGACTATTGAACGCCTTGACTATGGCTGCACGCTTTTACACATTGAGTTGCTGCCACCTGATTGGCTGATTTGCATTAACGAGCAGGTGTACTGGTGGAACTGTTATATTGGCCACTGAGTATAAACTTTATGAGGAATATTGATTGGAATCTGGCAGAAAGGTTGTCAGCTTCAATGCTTATAGTGACAGAAATGAAGTTTACCTGCATATGCATGTTTTTCAACTGAAATAAATTTAGGATCTTTTTTGTTCTAAAGATGATCTATAAAAAAGTGCACTCCCTTCTTTCTCCTTCTTCGTAGAACGTAAGCACATAGATGTGGTAATATACTGTGTTTATTTTGTGTCTTCTGCACATTGTGTTTCATTATCCCACAATGAGCCATGCAAAAGTTTGAAAAATGTCAAAGACTGGGTTAGCTAAGGCAAGTGAATGTTTGCCTTCAGTGGTTTGGAGCACAGTTTCCACATTAATTGTTTTCTTCATTCTGAGTGTCTGGGTGAAATGATAGGTCTTCCATTTTTAAACTCCTGGGTAAAATTTTGGGAGTTGGGGTTTCACTGTTGACCAAAGATGTACTGTAACCGGACAGGTCATATTGCCACTGTGACCTGCAGGATTTGGTCAGTGGCTGTGTACCAGACTCCATTGTCTGACTCCCAAAACTTTCCACAAAGCTCACCAGGATTGGGAGTTGTTTTGTCCTGGATGCTGTGAAGTTTCCTGAGTATTTGCAGAGAACAGTCTCCACTGGTTTAGAAAAGTGCAGCTCTGCCAACACCCAGGAAACCTGACAAGGTAAACAGCTTGATTGGTACCCTGTCCACCTCTCTGAGATTCATGTGTTCTACCACCAACACAGCTGTCCTGGTCCAACTACATGACCACAAGCACTCACCAACCCCACTATGTCCTCGGGAGGCTAAAGAAATTCGGCATGTTCCTGTTGACTTTTACCAACTTTTATTTCTGTTTCATCGAAAACTTTCTTTCTGCAGGCATCGCAGCTTGCATTGCAGAAACCACAAGAAACTGCAGAGGGTTGTGGAGACATCTCGGTAAATCACAGAGGCCAGCCTCCCCTCTATGGAGTCTGCCCACACTTCCACTGCCTCACAAAACAATCCGCAGAATTAAAGACTTCACCAACCTCCCACCCCCAAACATTCTCTCTTTTCCCCCTCCCATTGAGGCAGAGGATACAAAAGCATGAAAATATGTACTTTCAGGCTCAAGGACAGCTTATATCCCACTGTTATTAGACTCCTGAACAGAACTCTTGTACAATAACATGGACTCTTGACATTGTCATGATCTTGCACTTCATTGCTTACCTGCATTGCACTTTTTTGTTACTATTTTACCTTATTCTAGCCCAATTCACCATGTAATGAGTTAATCTCTAAGAACTGTATGCAAGATAATTTTTCCACTCTACCTTGGTACAAATGACAATGATAATATATCAAACCCGAAACCTTGGCTGCAGTATGTGTCAGGTACAAAATGTTCTATGGTAACTCACTGGGGCTTGTTCCATAGCTCATCATAAACTTGCAATCTCTGCCAACAAGAGGGATCAGCTCAGAATCAAAATCAGAATCATATTTTGTATCACTGGCACATGTCATGAAATTTGTTGTTCTGTGGCAGCAGTACCCTGCAATACATACTATAAATTACATTAAGTATATATAATGAAAAATAAATTAAGTAGTGCAAAAGAGAGGGGAAAGTAGTGAGGTGATGTTCATGGGTTCATTGTCTATTCAGAAATTGATGGTGGAGGGGAAAAAGCTGTTCCTGAGGTGTTAAGTGTGTGTCTCCAGGCTCCTATCAAGTACCTTGTCCTTGATGGTAATAATAAGAAGAAGGTATGTCCTTGGTGATGGGGATTCCTCGTGAAGGAAGCCACCTTTTTGAGGTATTTGTCTTTTAAAGGTGTCCTCAATGATGGGGAGGCTAGTGCCCATAATGGAGCTAGTTGAGTTTACAACGTTCTGCAGCTTTTTTTCCCAATCCTGCATAGTGGCCCCTCCATACCAGGCAGTGCTGCAACCAGTTAGAATGCTCTCTGTGGGTGTGGACGCCTCCAATTCCCACACATCCTGACTTAGAGATACATTGCCAGTCTTTCATTGTAACCGGGTGTAAATCCTCCAATCACTCCCCTTCAGTAGTGTGGAAACCCCTTCACCAGATAATCAGCAGCAGGTCAAGAAGCTGGCCAGACAAATAAAAATGAGCAATACATACTGCAAGGGTTAAATATTTCCTTCATCTTCCCACATAGTAGTACCTTATACTTTAATAAGATGCTAACAATTCACACTTAACTGTTCATAATATCGTGTGATGGAATTTGGATCCTGTGTGTTGCTTAATCACATTGAGGTTGGGATGTTAGTGCCAAACTTTTCGAGATTCTTGTTTGTCTTCCAGGCATATCCTGCACAGATGGTGCTTCATTATCCTTCAGATCAGCAATTAGTATTATTTTAGCACCACACTTAATTACTGGTTTGGTGAGCACACTCTTCCTCTGAGTCACCAAGTTGCTTCGAGCCAAGGCGTAACTGCGCAGTCACGGGAAGGGTGATCTGCACTGTACAAGCCGACAACTTTCACAAAACTGATGCTTTACCGGCGCTGGACAGAAGTAAATGATTCCAGTGGTCTAAATCTCCTGGTTGCCTTCTTGTTACACTGGGGTGATAAAAACCAGGCTGTGAGGTTTAGACTTTGGGAGCAGCTTATGGTTTGCTGTGCAGGGACCAGTTGTTCATGACGATATGTTCATTACATACTGTGCCACTTGGAGGCCTTTACTCCTACAGCACATAGTCTCTGTTAGTTTCCCACTTTTCTGTCAATATTGGTCACTTACCAACGGCAGTACCTATAGCTTTAACAAAAAATTATCATAACTGAGAAAACAAATTGTTTCAATTGCTGTAACTTAACAATGAGCACCCTTCATTGTTAGTCCACTGGCTTTAGAAGCGTGAAGAACATGCTGATGAAAGGTCTCATCTGTCTTTTTCCCTCTAGTTCGCTGCTGAGTTCCTCCAATGCCATTTACAGTCCTGTGCAGAAATCTTAGGTGTAAATATATATTGCTAGGGTGCCGAAGATCCAGCAGGAACAAAGGATGTTGGGAATGGTGAGGGTGGGCCGCTGCTGGAAGGGTGTGGGACACGTGGCAGAGAAGAAGTGCCAAGGACGGTGGTGGGCGGGGGAGGTGGTTTGGCCCAGATGCGGACACACCCAGCCCTGAGACACCAGGCAAGGTCATTTCATTCCAAACAATCAGTTTATTGACCATTACAGAATGTCTCTTCGGGCTTCCCGCTCCTTCCCCTCCCCCTTCCCCTTTTCCCAACCATGATTCCCCTCTCCCTGCCCCCTTCCCAATCTCTGTCCACAATAGAGACCCAGGTCGGGTGTCAGGTTTACGCCGCTCACAGCTGTCATGATTTTTTTTGTGTGGCAACAGTACAGTTCAATACATAAAAATACTGTGTAAAAGTCTGGCTATATATACTGTATGTGCCTGAGACTTTAGCACAGGTTTGCTGCATCCGCAGTCTCGTGTGTCTACATTTTACTTACCCTCCTCCTCTGGTTTTATTTTGTCCTTTACCACCACCCCACCTGCCTCCCATTTTACTAAAGCAAAGCCCATGCTGCCTTGTACAGAGTGATAATTTATCCTGTAAATTCAGGCACACCATTAGTTGCTATTGCCTGTTTTACGAACCTCTTGATTTAAATTCAAGACTTACCGCAATTCTCTCCCAACCTGCAGTAACTCTTCGATACAACTGATTGCTGCCTTTTAATCTGTAAAGCCTCAGCTTAATGTGAACTTGAAGTGAATGATGTTAGCTAAGCCTCAGAGAGAGACACCATGGATCTTTTAGGAAATTGATATTATACTTTTCTCCCACACTGCACTCAGTGTGGACCTACACCAGAGATCAGGATTACCCACCAAACACTGAAATACCAAAGGCTTTCTAAATCATTTGACTAAACCCTTTAATCCCACAAATGATGTTGAGCAGCAGTTTTAGTTTTCACTAAGCACCTCTGTGATAGCCTTATTCCTCATGATGGCCATTTATTATGTGCAGTACACAGAAGTCTGAACATTTTTTCAATGCTTACGAAATGGTTTGCATTGAGGTGAAGGTGCCAAATAGATTAAAAAGGACTCAGGCTGTTTAACGTGAAGAAACCAGGGCCAGAGAAAAAGCAAATCTTACTGGATCTTGGGGACCAGCCCAGGTCATTATTGTGGTAAGCCGCCTTTTCTTGGTTGGTGCTGAAATTCAATTAAAACCAACATGCAGAAATTATTTAAATAAATTGCAGAAGAGTACAAGAATGCAATCCTCACTGGACAAATGTACCTATAAGTGTAACCTCTCCCTGTACCTTTAGTTGAAAATAATTCTTTTCCAGTGGCAACAGTCTGGTGCTGTGACCTCAGAACTTTACCATTTCAAGTGGGCAGTGGAGATACTTAACACCAGTGCTTGTAAGTGCCCTTGTTAGCCTAACTTCTCCTTAGTACGGGAGCTGGTGATGGGTTCTAAAACGCGCCGCCTCTTCTTCAGCATATACAGAAAACGCTGCACTTACTGGGGCATGCCGGACAGCGTCTGTAAGGGGAAGAAGCAGAGTCAACCCTGAGAGCTGGTAGCCCTTCAACAGAATTGGAAAAGTAAGAATGGAAGTGTATTTTAAGCTGCAGAGGGGAAAGAGATGGAATGGAAATGTCTGTGATGGGGTGGAGACCTTGGCCGTATAACATTATTGCTCTCAGCAGGCAGATAGGGAGGGGCCTCACACTTTCTATGTCCTCCTCCCACATACATCTGCCTTCTTTTCGTCTATCTTTGTTCACCTTTCCCAACCCTTTTATACCTTTTCCCATCATTCCCCCTTCATCTGGTCCCAACTATCACCTAAGATCCTGTATCCCACCCTATACATAGAGGAGTGGGATAGAGGCGCAGTGCTGCAGCAGTTAGCACAATCCTTTTACAGTGTCTATGATCACTGATTGGGGTTTGATTCCCACTTCTGCCTGTAAGGAGTTTGGACGTTCTCTTGGTGACCGCATGGGATTCCTCCGGGTGCTCTGGTTTCCTTCCACGTGTCCGGGTTAGGATTGTGGGCAAGCTATGTTGGCACTAGAGGCATGGCAACAGTTGCCCGTGGCCTGCTGCATGATCCTCGCTTCTTTCTGTGCCAGATTCCAGCTGCAGCCTCTTTTGGCTCCAGATAAATAAGTGTTCTCATGTTCCGATTTGAAAGAAGCAAAATACTGCAGTTGCTGCAAATGGAGAATGCTGGAAAAACCCAGCAGGTCAGGCAGCATCTGTGGAGAAAAAAAAAGTTAGTTCTGGAGGTGGGTGACTGGAAATAGGAAAGACTATTAAGTACTGTAGGTATTGAATTGAGGGCTGTAACAGGCCTTGACTGAAGATGCAAATGGGAAAAAATCTGCAAGTGCTGGAAATCCAAAGCAACACACACAAAGTGCTGAAGGAACTCAGCAGTCAGGTAGCATCAATGGAAAAGAGTACAGTCGACATTTTGGGTCTTAATTGAAGCATCCCCTCCCTCTCAGGCCTGAAGAAGGGTCTTGGACTGAAACGTTGATTGCTTACTCTTTTCTATAGATGCTGCTGAGCATCTATGACCTGCTGAGCTCCTCCAGCACCTTGTGTGTATTGAATGAAGATATGTTGTTCTTTCCTCAAGCTAATAAAGTTTCAACTATGTCCACAGTAAGCTTGTGGAGCTGCACCTTGTCAATTGTGTGGATATATTAAAATAAATGCTTTTCATCTGGACCCAGGCCCTTTGCCAATGCCATCTTCTCCTGGCTGAAAGCAGGGATACTTATAGCTCGGTCTGTTGAGTTAAAGTTACTCAATGTCATTGACATTCCAGATGTATGTAAAGACTTTAGTCGTGTGTTCTTTCCATCAACTCAATCGAACAAATTAAAGCTGTCCTCCCCCTGCCCCCATCTTCTTATACTGGCTTCTGCCACCTTCGTTTCCCATCCTGATGAAGGGTCTCGGCCCATAATGCCCACTGTTTATTTCCCTCTATAGATACTGTTAGACCTTCTGTTCTGGCACAATAGTGTAGTGATTAGCATAATGCTACAACAGTGCTAACGGTCAGTAATCAGTGGTCAGGATTCAATTCCCCTTGCTGTCCATGATCCCAATTATCCAGACTCAGTGTTCCTGATGGGGAGTCTTGGCCCAAAAGGTTGTCTGTTTATTCCTCCCGTTGCCTGACCTGCTGAGTTCCTCCACCATTTTGTGTAAAATACTTTTATGTTAAGTTGTTCTGTGTGAAACAAGTTACTAAATGCATTACTTGAGTGAGGTGATTCAGTAAGACTGCTGGCAAATGTGGAATAAGAAGTTGTTAGTCCATCAACGGCCATCCTTTGAAAATCTGAGATCTAGCCTTGTGTCATCTTTCCAATCCATACACAGAGCTGTCTTTCAGCTCTTCGCACTCCTGAAAATCTCAGAAACTTTAGTCGTGTTATCACATGCATTGAGATTTATGAGAAAATGGTGGCAGCATTTCTACAGTACCTGTCCATCAACTAGCAAATAGTGACTACTGAAAATGGGAAACCAGCATTATCATCACCGGAGTGAATTCAAACACAGCATCCACAAACTTTCTTGGTATTATTAATGCTGAATGAATACTTGAACTTGTAATAATACTGTGTCAATGTCACTTCCTTTGGGATCAATAAGGTATCTATCTGTCTATCAACCATTCTGGCTGCAATAAGTTGGTAAGTTAGCTATTATAGTCACATTTATCAAAGCAGAGTATTAAACATAAAAGGTTAAACAATAATAGAGTGCAGAATAAAGTGTTACAATACAGAGAAAGTACGGTGCAGGTAGACAATGAAGTACAAGATCACAATGATATATTTTCTGAAGTCAAGACGCCATCTTGTTTTATTGGAAGCCATTCAATATTCATAGCAAGCGGGAAAGAAGCCGTCCTTGAGCCTAATGATAGCAGTTTCAGGCTTTGTGTCTTCTGTCCAATGGGAGGAAGGAGAAGACAGAATGTCCAGCATGGATGGATTCTTTGATTCTGGCTGTTTTACAGAGTCTGTGAGAATTCCATGAAAGGAAGGCTTGTTTTCATGATGTACTTACTGAGCTGCAGCTCTCAACTCTCGGCATTTTCTTGTGGTGAGGGGTACAGCAGTTGCCATAATAAGCTTTGATGTATCCAGATAGGAACCTTTTGATGGTGCATCGATGAAAACCAGTCATTCTATCGGAAATGAAAAATTTTAGAAATATTCAGCAAATCAGGTGGCATCTGTGAAAAGAAAAGCAGAGTTAACCTTGAAGTCTGTGACCTATTCCTACCAATCTACAGGTCAGATCTGCATTCTGGTGATAGTAGCCTGTGCTCTTATTTTTACATGTTGGTGTTTTGTGCAGGTATTTCAAAACCGAACCAGTCCTGTCAGTGCACTTGAAAACAGTTCAGCGCCACTCCCAAAAGGCATCTAGAAAAGGAAAGAATGTTACTGCCCGACCCTACACTCCGGTACATTGTAGTTTGATATCAACCAGATTTACAGAAGAAGATATGTGAGTAAAACTCTGAATAATACAGTTGTGACCATGTGCATTATGTAACAAAGCTACTTAACTAATCTCTACATGCTGAACCAGTCAATACATCTAACATAGTGGAAGTGTTTTCCCTTGAGTTGAACACCTACTGTACTTTAGGGCTTTAAGTTTTGTGTATTCATAGAACATGCAATAGTGTAGTACAAAATGCCAGTGCCATCTATGTTGCCAAACTAAACTAACCCCTTCTGCCTTCACACCATCCATATCACTCCATTCTCTGCATGTCTGCCTCAAACTCCACTTTCCTCCTTCACCAAACATTCCAGTCACATACTACCATCCATGTAAAAAAAACCTGCTCTGCTTACCTCCTATACACTTTCCCCCTCTCACAGCAAAAACCTGCTCTGCTTACCTCCTATACACTTTCCCCCTCTCACAGCAAAAACCTGCTCTGCTTACCTTCTATACACTTTCCCCCCTCTCACAGCAAAAACCTGCTCTGCTTACCTCCTATACATTTTCCCCCCTCTCACAGCAAAACCTTGCTCTGCTTACCCCCTATACACGCCCCTCTCACGGCAAAAACCTGCTCTGCTTACCTTCTATACACTTTCCCCTCTCACGGCAAAAACCTGCTCTGCTTACCTCCTATACACTTTCCCCCTCTCACGGCAAAAACCTGCTCTGCTTACCTTCTATACACTTGCCCCTCTCACGGCAAAAACCTGCTCTGCTTACCTTCTATACACTTTCCCCTCTCACAGCAAAAACCTGCTCTGCTTACCTTCTATACACTTTCCCCTCTCACAGCAAAAACCTGCTCTGCTTACCTCCTATACACTTTCCCCCTCTCACGGCAAAAACCTGCTCTGCTTACCTCCTATACACTTTCCCCCTCTCACGGCAAAAACCTGCTCTGCTTACCTCCTATACACTTTCCCCCTCTCACGGCAAAAACCTGCTCTGCTTACCTCCTATACACTTTCCCCCCTCTCACGGCAAAAACCTGCTCTGCTTACCTCCTATACACTTTCCCCCTCTCACGGCAAAAACCTGCTCTGCTTACCTCCTATACACTTTCCCCCCTCTCACAGCAAAAACCTGCTCTGCTTACCTCCTATGCACTTTCCCCCTCTCACAGCAAAAACCTGCTCTGCTTATCTCCTATACACTTTCCCCCTCTCACAGCAAAAACCTGCTCTGCTTATCTCCTATACACTTTCCCCCTCTCACAGCAAAAACCTGCTCTGCTTACCTCCTATACACTTTCCCCCTCTCACAGCAAAAATCTGCTCTGCTTACCTTCTATACACTTTCCCCCTGTCACGGCAAACATGGGCTCAGTAGTAGTTGACATTCCTAACCTGTGGAAAATATTCAGACTACTTACCTTATCTGTGCCCATCGTACTTTCATAAATGTCAATCGGCCTTTTGTGCTCCGGAGTAAACAATCCAGCTTTGTCCAACCTCACCCTACAGCTAATACTCCCTAATGTAGATAACATCCATTGCTCCTTTTCACCACCAACACATTCTGCCCGTAATGGGGCAACTGGAACCAAGCTCAATACTCTAAATGCAGTCTAAGCAAAGTTTTGTACCACTGCAAAATGACTTTTTGACTCTTATAATCGATGTCCTAACAGATGAGGACTACAATGTTGTACACCTTCTTTCCCACACTATTACTGGTGTTCATTCTTTCAGAGAATGTAAATCATACTTTAGTCATATGTGTACCTAGACTTCAAATTTCCTTATCCTCCAAAATTTCTAGTCTTTTGCTGTTAAGAAAATGTTTCCCATTTACCTTTTTTGGATGCAAGTAGATGATTTCACTATTCCTTTTTGAACTCTGCTTCTCCGTCTGTTGCTCTGTAAGTTATTGCCCTCAGCTGTACATTCACTGTGTGTCCCAAATTATATTTAATAAAATACGATTTTAGAAAAGAATAATAACAATCTGACACGTTTCACTTACAAAAATATGGCAATAAACAATTGTCACTCGATTCAAAACAAGCTCAACGTGCATTGCGCAGTATATGTATAATGCTGGAGACCGTTTTGTGAACACCTATGCTCTGTCTGCCAGAGAAAGCAGGATCTCCCAGTGGCCACACATGTTTTCCACGCCCCATTCCCATTCTGATATGTCTGTCCATGGCCTCTTCTACTGTCAAGATGAAGCCACACTCAGGTTGGAGGAACAATACCTTATATACCATCTGGGTAGCTTACAACCTGATGGCATAAACATTGACTTCTCTAACTTCTGTTAGTGCCCCTCCTCCCTTTCTTACTCCATCCTTGATATATTTAGATTTTTTTCTCCTGTCCTCTCTTTTTTTTTCTTTTCTCTCTCTGCCCATCACTCTGCCTGTTCTCCATCTCCCTCTGGTGCTCCACTCCCCCTTTCTTTCTCCTTAGGCCTCCTGTCCCATGATCCTTTCCCTTCTCCAGCTCTGTATCCCTTTTGCTAATCACCTTTCCAGCTCTCAGCTTCACCCTACCCCCTCCGGTCTACTCCTATCATTTCACATTTCCTCCTCCCCTTCCTACTTTCAAATCTCTTACTATCTTTCCTTTCAGTTGTCCTGACGAAGGGTCTTGGCCCAAAACGTCGACAGTGCTTCTCCTTATAGATGCTGCCTGGCCTGCTGCGTTCCACCAGCATTTTGTGTGTGTTGTTCGATGCGTGTAATGCTCCTATCTTACCATATTTGATCCAGCTGAAATTTTAATGGTGGAAAAACTTCTTTTGTACAGTACAGGTACCAAGATTATTAAAGCACATAATGAGTAAATCTTGCAAATAATAACAAAAATCTTTCTGTCTCATTTATATTTTTAAACACTGAAAAACCTTTTCAAATGCAGAACTTGTACTGTATAAGAATCTTTCTCCACCTGTTACATCTTTCATGATAGGACGTAAATTTCCAAACTGTAACATTAAACTTTCCTAGTGTATTTTGTTATGATGACAGTTTTGAAAACAAAATGAGGCTTGCCTGTTTTGCTGAATCTCTGTATCATTATTTATCTGGCAAGTCCTTCATCAGTGCTTTAATTACACTGGAGGTTCTGCCTTTTGAACAATCAGCTCTAATCATCTCGCTGGTCTGTTTTCATAATTATGCTGGTTTGTCATTAATTGCCCTTTTTACCATTGTTATTTGAGAATGAAATAATTTTGCATCTTTATGTTTGAAGTATGTGATCGCAATGACAACCTCAGAGAGAACTGATTTATGATTTTATCTGGGCACATACTAACTGATCCTGCCAGTAGTCAGCTCTTTTAATTAGTAGACCATGCTCTCAAATGTACTCTCAGTGCCACTTTTTTAGGTACCACCTGTATGTTCTGCTGCTGTGCCCCAAACACTTCAAGGTTGAGCATGTTGTACATTTAGAGATGCTCTTCTGCACACTACTGTTGTAACGCATGGTTATCTGAGTTACTGTTGCCTTCCTGTCAGCTTGAATCAGTCTGGCCATTCTCCTCTGACCTCACTCCTTAACAAGGCATTCTCATCCGCAGAACAGCTGCTCACTCAATGTTTTTTGTTTCTTTCACCATTCTCTGTAAACTCTAGAGACTGTTGTGCATGAAGAATCCCAGTTTCTGAGATACTCAAGCCACCCCATCTGGCACCAACAATCACTCCATGGTCAAAAGCACTTAGATCACATTCCCCCATTCTGATGTATGGTTGATCAGCAACTGGACCTTTTGACCGTGTCTACATGGTTTTATGCACTGAGGTGCTTTCATATGATTGGCTGATTAGATATTTGCATCAGTGAGCAGGTGTACCTAATAAAATGACGACTGAGTGTATAGCTCATGTGAGGTAAGGCAGTGGTTAAAGTTTTAAATTCAGTAGAGTTATAGACCCATGCAGCACAGAAAAGTGCCCTTCAGTCCGCTGAGTCCACGCCTACTACCAAACATTTATATTACCTTGTATGATCCCCAACTTCATTTTCCCCAGATTTGCATCAACTCCTTCAACCCATATATCTCTGGAAGTGGGAAGAAAGCAGACCATACAGGAAAGCTCCACATGGCCACGGGGAGAACGTGCAAACTCCATACAGGAGTGGATATCTTTGGGTAGTCCTTACAGATGGAATTCTCCATTTAAACCTTCTGAGAATGTGAATGTTAATGGGAATTTAGTGGAGGGTTAGTTATAATGGCTGTTTTGAGTTTGACCTAGTTCTAGGCCGGTGTATCCCTACCTAATTTCCCACCACCCTCTGCCTTTGTACCAAGTACTAATTCTGTGCCATGTCAGTATATAACAGGGATTAAAAAGCATTCAGTACCCAGAACATCTTAACTGTGCCGTGAGTCAGAGCGGTCTTGCAAGGAAATGGAAATGTACAGACAGGCAGAGAATGGGAGGAATCAGACCAATCCTTCAAGCACCTGTGGGTGATAAGCCATAGACTGCTCTAATAAATATATGCTGGGAAAGATATGAGCAGCACAGATGAAAATATGTTTAGTATTTAAATCCTTAAAAAAACACTACATTCAAGTTGGTAGCGACAGTTGTACCATAAAAAAATTTACCTGAGTCTTCTAAATCAGAAATAATCTCTTCCCAATCTCCAGTTTACCTGGTTAGCTGTCTGAACCACACAGCCAAAGATGCCAGAACTAGCTCAGTGCCACTTAATACCATTGGGGATGAAGTACAGGTCCACAATCCCAAGTCCAAAATTCTGAAAACTAAACAGCTCCGAAAACCAAAGTTTTTTTCGCCAACAGCTGAGGTCACTCAGGTGTGACGTGGCAGCACTAGCCAGATGTCAGTTGTGGCTCAGCGCTCGTACTGGTTACACATGCTGACATTTTGTGTTCACTGTAGACTTTGTGTTTAATTTCACTGTGAAAATGTCAAAAGAGCTGCAGATACCCCTATGGGTAACAATGAGAAAAAGAGAAGGAAGCATCTATATTATCAATAACACAGAAAGTGGAGTTATTGCAGAAGCTTGATCATGGTGTGTCTGTACAGCATCTTACTGAAGAATATGGAGTCGGAACTACCACTGTATATGATTTAAGGAAACAGAAAGACAAGTTACTGTAGTTTTGTAGTGACAGTGACATTCTACATATATTCCAATAGGTATTTACCATGTGTTTGATTCGGTTCGTTTGAAGCTGTATATTTTTATGTTTTATTGAATGTTTCAGTTGGAAATAAAATATTCTTCTTGTCATTATTCTCTAAACAATACAGTGTAACAACTATTTACATAGCATTTACATTGTATTAGGTAGTATAAGTAATCTAGATGTGCGTACGGGAGGATATACGTACGTCTGGAGCTCCACCTGGTCCTAAAGTCCACCCTCACTGATCCAGGTTAAATAAGGGACTTGAGCATACATGTTTTTTGGTATCCGCGGGGGGTCCCGGAACCAATAAGGAGGGATTCTGAAATCCGAAAAATTCTGAATTCTGAAATGCAACTGGCCCCAAGGATTTTGGATAAGGGATTGTGGACCTGTACCCGCTTCTTCCCCACTGCCATCAGATTTTTTAATGGTCCCTGAACCCATAAACACCATTTCACTATTCCTCTTCTGCACTCTTGATAGGTTCTTGATTAGTTAGGATGTCAAAGGTCACAGGGAGAAGGCGGGGAAGCGGGGTTGAGGGGGATAATAAATCAGCCATGATGAAGTGGTGGAACAGACTCAATGGGCCAAATGGCCTAATTCTGCTCCAATGTCTTGTACTCTTATTTTGTAACTTATCGTAACTTTTTGTGTCTTGCACTGTACAGTTGCCACAAAACAATAACTTTCACAAGATATGCCAGTGTTAATAAACCTGATTCTGATTCTGATAGAATTTTCAGGCCAGAACCTCTGATGAGCCCAAATTGGCAATCAGACGGTAAGTGACTGCTCACCAAAGTTCTGGAAGAAAGTTATTCACAAAGATGTTGTGTCAATTTCCCAATCCCTATGTTGACTTCATTCCACTGCCAACTGGGGGAATGCCTGGAATCCAGTATCTGTGATATCATCAAACAGGCTGAACTGCCAGTCGAGCTGAAGAATTCTCACTGATGGATAACCTGGAAGTCAAATTCTCTACTTCTGAGATATAATCTTATGCAGAGAATAAAACAAAATTTGAAGACTTTAAAGTTGAAAATCACCAGGTGGTACAATGCTTTTGGGTGCTTCACAAGAGAATTCAATCAAAACCAGACCATGGTTCTCAAAGGTCAGGCTGGTATTGCGTCCTCTGTGACCCGAGCTATTGATGCCCAGCGGATATTTATTTGTTGTGCATTTAAGATAAGTCTGCACTTACGTGGCCTGCACACAGCACAGATTACTCATACAGAATAAGCAGGTCCCCTTTAAGATTTTCATTCCCCGATGCAACTGCTCCCAGCACCTCCCCTGCCTATCATCCCTCATACCTTCTTATCTCACATTGTTTAGGTCCTCTATCACTACAGACTGGTCCAACTACGCACCTCAACTGATCCTGGAGTTAGTTGCAACACAGATGACAAAACCCTGACCCTTTCTTCAAGGCACCTGTTTCCCCTCACCCTGACTTGGATGACTCTGTGATTTCAATCTCTGTTGCCAACATGAGAGCATCTTTCAGGAGAGTGAACCCACAGAAAACATGCAGCCTAGGTGGATACCTGGCTGAGTACTAAAGACCTGTGCTGATCAATTGGCAAGCTTCAAATATACTGGTGCCAATGAAGTATGTGGTACCTTGCCTCAATGACTATCGACCAGTAGCACTTATATCCACAGTGATGAAGTGTTCTGACAGGCTGGTGATAAAACATATCAACTCCTGCCTGAGTAGCAACTTGGATCCATTCCAATTTGCTTAACAACGTGACAGGTCCACAGCAGACGCCATTTCATTGGCTCTTCTCTCAACCCTGGGACAACTGGAGAGCAAAGCTGCATACATAAGAATGCTCTTCATTGAATACAGTTTGACATTCAATACTATCGCCCCTCAAAACTAATCAAATAAGCTTCAAAACCTTGGCCTCAATACCTCCTTGGGCAATTGGATCCTCGATTTCCTCCCTTGTAGAACCCAGTCAGTTTGGATTGACAAAAGCATCTCCTCCGCAATCTCCATCAGCACAAGGCTGTGTGCTTCGCCCCCTGCTCTACTCACTTATGACTGTGAGGCTAAGCACAACTCCAAAGCCATATTTCAGTTTGCTGACAACACCACTGTCATTGGCCAAATCAAGAATAATGATGAATCGGTCTATAGGAGAGAGATTGAAAATCTGTCTGAGTGGTGCCACAACAACAACCTCTCACTTAATGTTAGCAAAACCGAGGAGCTGATTATTGACCAGGAGGAGGAAACTGGAAGTCCATGAGCCAGACCTCATCGGGGGGGGGGGGGGGGGGGGAAGAAGAGGTAGAGAGGGTCAGCAACTTTAAATTCCTTGGTGTTATTATTTCAGAGGACCTGTACTGGGCCCAGCACATAAGTGTAATTATGAAGAAAGTATGGCAGCATCTCTACTTCCTTAGAAGTTCGCAAAGATTCTGCATGATGTCCAAAACTTTGACAAACTTCGACAGATGTTCATTGGAGAGAATTTGACTGGCTACATGACAGCCTGATAGGGAAACACCAATGCTTCTAAATGGAAAATCCTACAAAAAGTAGTGGATATGGCCCAGTCCATCATGGGAAAAGCCCTCCCCACTATTGAGCACATCTACATGGAGCACTGTCGAAGGAATGCAGCGTCCATCATCTAGGGCCCCACCATCCACGTCATGAGCGCTTTGGGCCTGTGGGGGGCACTAGTTAGCATTAGGCGCCTAGTTTTTTAGAGCACCTGAATTGATCAGTTGTTGATTAACAGGAGTCGTTAATCATTTACTAGAGTATTTCTGGAGTGCCTCACTCTTCTGGTGTTTTCTATTTAAGTTTGTGGACTTTATTTTGATAGGCTTGAAGATTCCTATGTTACTCATATTATTTAAATGGACACCTGATTGGAGCTAATCGCTGGGTCCTAGTTTTGAAAATGTTACTTCTCGTGGTGTTGCTCTGCTGAGCCACTAATGTCCTATTGGAATTATCATGAAATAAACTCTCCTTGGTGTCCCTATATTGGAGTCTGCTGTTCCTCTGCACTTTGATTCTGATATTGCCAGCGCACATCAAGACAGTCCAGGCCATGCCCTGTACTCGCTGTTGCCATCAGGAAGAAGGTACAGGAGCCCCAGGAACCACACTATCAGGTTCAGGAACAGTTATTACCCCTCAACCATCAGGCCATTGAACCTAGGGAAATAATTTTACTCAGCTTCACTGTCCCCATTACTAAACCCTTCCCACAACCTTTGGTCTCATTTTCAAGGATTCTTCATCTCATGTTCTCAATACTTCTTGCTTATTTGTTTATTATTAGTATTTTTGTTTTGTATTTGCACAGTTTGTTGTCTTTTGCACATTGGTTGTTTGTCTGTCCTAGTGGGAAAGGACTAATTGACTCTGTTGTGTTTCTTGGATTTAGTGTATATGCCTACGGGAAAATGAATGTTGGGGTTGTAAATGGTGAACTGTGTGTAATTTGATACTAAATTTACTTTGAACTTTGGCTGACACGTCCCTCACCCAGTAAACCAGCCACCACCCGAGATTCTTCGATTACCCCACAGGGAGAGTACTGCTATGAGAAACCACTACATGTGGATTTGGCTGGCCTCCTCTGCTGTGTGTAGCACCTCGGAACCTGTGCACAATGGAACATTCCAGTAGGGGCCCAGATCCTAAATATCCCACTGCCTTAATAATAGGGACTCCCAGTTCTGAACATTCCTACACCCAGTCCATCTTCAGAATTCTCTATCCAAGAGGGGTAGTGAAGACTTTGCAAATGACTATTTCAATTTAATAAAATTAAATAAAAGTAGTGCAAAAATAGGAATAAAAAGGTGGTGTTTATGGGTTCAATGTCCATTCAGAAATCAGATGGCAGAGAGGAAGAAGCTGTTCCTGAATTGTTGATTTTGTGCCTCCAGGCTTCTATTCCTCCTTCCTGAAGGTAGCAATGAAAAGAAGGCATGTCCTGGGTGGTGGGGGTTCTTAATGATGGACGGCAACTTTTTTTAGGCACCGCTCCTTGAAAATGTCTTGGATACTGTTGAGGCTCGTACCCATGATGGAGCTGACTAATTTTACAATTCTCTGCAGCTTGCTTCGATCCTGTGCAGTAGCACCTCCCCTCCCTATACCAGATGATGAATGCAAAGTGCTGCAGCCAGTTAGAATGCTTTCCAAAATACATCTGTAGAAATTTGTGAGTGCCTTTAGTGACATACCAAATCTCCTCAACTTCCTCATGAAAGATAGCTGCTGTCGTGACTTCATTGCAATTGCATCGATACGTTGGGTCCAGGTTATATCCTTAGAGATGCCGAGATCCAGAAACTGCCTACACTTTCCATTTCTGATTCCTCTGTGAGGACTGGTTTGTGTTCCCTCATCTTACCCTTTCTGAAGCCCACGATCTGTTCATTGGTCTTACTGACATTGAGTGAAAGGTTGTTGCTGTGGCACCACTCAACTAGCTGATATGTCTTGCTCTTGTCTGCCCTCTCTTCACCATCTGAAATTCTGCCAACAGTAGTTAAATCATCAGCAAATTCATAGATGGCATTTGAGCTATTTGGTACAGAAATTGATAGATTTTTGGATATAGAGGGAATCAAGAAATGGGTAGTGCAGGAAATTGGCATTGAGGTAAACAGGCAACTATTGAGTAAGAAAAAGGCAAGATGACCCAGTAGTTTACTCCAGCTTTGTTTTCTTAAGTTCATGCTCTGGGCTGCTGTTCGTTGTGGTTTAATGCTCTGAGGTGTGGAACTACTTTAGACCAGGCTCAGTTTGAATTCAATGATGACTGGAAGCTCCTGGGATGCTGCTGGCACTACACAGTATTGGTATCAGCCGTTTCTTCGCATTCATCAGCTGCGTGGGTAGCAGCTTGCTCTCCATATCGTACTGCCCTGGACTGTATACTATTTGCATATTAACATAGACAACTAGGCTGCAATGTTCATGGTCAACCCAGACCACCAGAGGTCCCCTCAGTGTATTTTAGCTGCACCTTTTCCCATCTGTTGTGTAATGTTTTCATGAAGCTCCAGACACCAAGGATCCGGGCTGACAATACGTTCCCTTTCCCGCAGTGAGGGAGCTCTGCATGTTTAGAGTCATAGAGTACTACAGCACAGAAACAGGCCCTTTGGCCCATCTATCATATGCTGACCTGGTTTCCTGCCTCGTCACATCTACCTGCACTCGGATCGTCACCTTCCATACCCCTCTTATCTTCACCTATCTAACCTTCTCTTAAATGTTTCAGTTGAATTTGCATGCCCTGCTTATGATGACAACTCACTCCACTCTTTGGAGCTACTATTCTGCATGATGTGCTTTTCCAGTTGATGCTGTTTTGAAGAGGAGTAGTTGAGTAATCCCATTGGCCTATCCAATATTTATCCCTTAACAAACACCTACTATTTCATTATTTCTACTTTACTGTTCTTGAGGGAAATCGGTTTCTTGTGTGTCATGTATGGGATTTGGACGGTGTGGTGGACTTATATAAATGCAATCAATGTCTTCCATTTTGTTTTTGCACTTGCCTTCAAACAGAGAACCACTTCATCGACAGCTCTGTGCCTTGAACTGGCTATTGGAGGCTGTGGCTGCAGAACCACCCAGCACAGTAGGCCCTGTTTCAAGCTGTTGGAGTGCCAGGTAACACTTCCCACTATTGATGGATTCTCCTGTCTGTTTGTTTTTGTGACACTGATTTGGACTAGAGTTTTATAGATAGATACAGGTGTCCCCCACTTTACAAATGTTCGCTTTATGCCACTTTGCTTTAACAAAAGACCTACATTAGTAACCTGTTTTCGCATTACAAAGAGGATTTTCGCTTTTACGAAAATTTTTCCCATGCAAGTTAATGGTTCTTCGTTTTATGCCATTTCGGCTTAAGAAATGTTTCGTAGGAACGCTCTACCTTTGTAAAGGGGGAGGCACCTGTAACTAGATAGATAGATACTTTATTGATCCCAAAGAAAATTACATTGTCACAGTAGCATTACAAGTGCACAGATACAAATATTAGAAGACAAGTAGAGAGAATAAAAATAGGTTGCCACAGCCTAACAGGAGGGAGTTATCACTTGCCCTACTATAGCTTGATTCATTATAGAGCCTAATGGCTGAGGGTAAGCATGACCTCATATATCGCTCTTTGGAGTGGTGCAGTTGTCTTATGAAACACCCACATGGCTGAAGATTTCTCATCTAGTCCCCCAGGTGAATCGCTGCATACACTGTAGCTGCCCTACTTCCAAGTACTTACCTCCAAGCCAACTAATATCTTCTTCCTGGTCATTTATCCATTGCATGCTTCTACAAGGTATATTTGTGGAGGTGTCGAATGAGGAAGGAATCAGGTTTTGGAAAGAAATAGCCCAGATGAGAAGTCTCAATTCAAAGTTACAACTTTGTTTCACGTAAATAGCATTTTCTGAGTGGAGATTTCCTGCATTCAGTGCAAACTCCCCCATGTCCCCAACATCCTGCCCCCTCCCCACCCTATCCCTGGAGTAACAGTACAGTTGTGGCTCATCTGGTGGCTCTATCATCTCTGAAGCAGGTCACATACTTACATATTTCTTCAGGGCCTTGAGCACAAAAACTGTGGTGAGCGTCTTGTTCACTACCAAGGGAATGTTGCACCATTCTAGATACCATCTTTCCAATGACAAGTAAAACTGAGATGCATACCTGTACTCTTGAAGGCTGGTGTTTTGAACCTAAGCAGCTGAATGGGATCTGGAGTCGAGCACCATGTTCCTCAATCGACGTTATTCTGGGCAGGTCGGTAGTGTAGCAATTAATGTAATGCTATTGCAGCATCAGCAATCGCCACTGTCTGAAATGAGCTTGTATTGTTTCTCCGACCCAAAGCTTTGACCATTCCTTTCCTCACACAGATAATGGCTTGATTCCCCTGGTTCTTCCAGCAAATTGTTTGTTGCTCCAGATGCTGCTGTCCTTTCTGTCTTGGCTGTAACAAATTAGCTGGTCATTATTACATTACAGAAAGTTGGAAGGTTCTGCAGAGGAGCTGACTGCTGTGATGAATAAATTACAACAGAGACTACATCAAAAGCACTTTGTTAGATGCTAAGTGCTTTGGGAGGTCCTGTGAACAAATTGCTTCCTTCAAATGTAAAATGACTGTCAATAAGTAATACTGAAGCCAGTATCAAGTATTGGTTGTAAACTTCAGTACTGTTCTGTGGAAGGAAGTCATTTGTCAGTATCACATAAACATGTGGAAATTAAACGTAATGCGGTCACTTGAAGAATTCTTGTTAATTGTTCCAGTGCACCTGAGGGGTTGGAGTGGAAAATTATTTATCAGACATTTCTTTTCAATTTACTTTAAATGATATTTAAAGAAATGCAAAGGTAGATATGTTTCTAATTAGTTACAATGATGGAAGCAGAGCTGGATGATCAGTAGCTAAAGGAACCACTTACTAGAATATTAGTAGTCTGGAATGTAGAATATGAGCTGTGAACAATTAAATTCCATTTTATTACATGGGAACTAGAATTCCTTAGGATTATTCTGAGATCATTGTTCAGCCCATTTCTCTCTCCCTTTTGTTCATCATTTGCACCTGTTCTCACCCACTTCCCTCTCGTTTCCAAGGCTCATTCCCCTCCTACACCTGGTTCTATCTGCCCATCACCTACAAACTTATCCAACCTGGATTTCTTTTCCTTGGTTCACCTTTCCCATCTCCTCCCATGCCCCTGCCCCACGCCCAGCTTTCTTCACCAAGTGGTAACAATGGCATGGCACATTAATTTTGTGCTGTCAAAGTCAAACCCATGGCCGTTGTGAATGCAATGTTCTGCCATCACCGATATCTCTGGATAACCCAAACGGGTACACCTCCTGTGCTCTTTGATGGGAGTCTGCAGCTTGCACCCCATCTGGCCAGTATCTGCAATGGCCATAGGATTGACTTTGACAGCATGAAACTACTGTCCTGTGCCAATGTCTTTTAGGACCTGTTCTGAACCCCGTAACTGGGCCGCTTACCAGCAAAGATAGGGACGTCCGTTGAAGTCTGATGATACTATTTTTAACAGTATTTATTAGTAAATAGACACAAAAATAATATCAATGCAAACATACAGATATTATACGTCATCAATACTAAATCTAAAAGTGCGGGTATAATAATAATCAATAAGAAATAAACTCTATCGTTGTCTAGGGGATAATGAATTGTCCGATGGAAATATAAAGTTTGTTTCAGTTCACACGGGCTACAGCCTTTTGTCGATCGCTGGTGAGATGGTTGGAGACAGAGAGAAATAGAAAAACTTGCCAGCTTTCCTTGTTACAATCTTTATCCGTATTCGTCCTTTAGCGAGGCCATTCCATGGAGGACTCGCCACCCAGGCAAGGATGGACACACACACAAGCCCCCACCGGTCTCATACGTTTCTCCTGGTGTGTCTGAAGGGGTTGTTCCCCAGACCCTCTTTTATCCTTACTCATGGGGTCTCAGATGTCAATCAGGTTGGGATGATGCAATCCCTCAACCAGCCCACTCTGGTCATCCCCTGAGGGCTTCAATGAATAGTACAGTACTCAATACACAATTCCATCTCCAAGAGATAATGGCAGTAATCAGTGGTTCCATCCCGCTTTTGTTAGGAGGCATTCCCCCTACCTTGTGTATTCTGCGTTGTCTATGGCAACTGCTAGGGCTGTGATCCGGCGTCTCGCTGTCTCTTATTATTGCCATGATGTGTATCTCTCTCATTTCCTGGGTCCCAGACCCGAATTAATAGTGATCTTGCGATTCTCAAAAAGGAGGGGGCGACTTTGTACTCTTCGGCCCCTCAGAGTTGTGGCACATTCGTAACAGACCACTTGATGAAGGAAGCCATTGAAGTAAATCTTAAGAAAAAGAATATTAACAAAGACAAAGGTCTTGCTCCAGGCAAGACCTGGAGTTCGATTGTAAACAAGGAGGGACAGCAGAAACCTAACTGGTTGAGGACTAACCAATCAGGAGGGACAGATGACAGGTGTATTATATACCACAGGACTATACATGCCAAGGCATCATCCTCGATGAAGGTTTCAGTGTTGTCATTGAAACATCAGTTAAAATTGATACCTACACCCAGCTGGAAGCCCGAGAAGAGTTTATTCGTTATCTTCCAGCCTTTGTCTCTACCTTTTCCCTCCCCTCCCTCACCTGGCTCCATCTCCCTTACCTTCTCCACCTCCACCCCCATCCCCAGCTCGTTTCTCCTGTCACTTACCAGCACCTGTCTCAGTTGTCCCTCTGGTCTCCATATGCTGGCTCTGCTCCATCTATACTCTCAGCTCTCACACAGTATCTCCAACTGAAATGTCAACCACCCTTCTTCCACCTTGGATGTTGCTTGGCTCACTGAGTTCATCCAGCAGATGGTTTTGTGCTCCATATTCCAGCATCTGTGCTCTCTTGTATCTTCATCCTTTGCTATGTAACTGTGATGCTATTTTTCTAAATGATATGCCAGACACATCTGAAAATTGTAGATGTTGGAACGCTGATACAAAAACATAAGATGCTGGAAATACTTAGCAGGTTAGACAGCATCTGTGGAAAGAGAAACAGTTACCGGTTTAGCTTGAAGACTCTTCAGAATTCATGCAACTTGTTTTATGTTAATACAGTGTGGACCTCACTTCCATTAAGTGTCCATTCCTAGTTGTTTCCCAATAGCAGATTTCCTTCCTTGAAGATATTAGTGAACCATTTGGGCTTTTAGGAAAACCCTGTAACTCTATGTTTTAAAAGAAATCCAGAATTGGATAATTAGATGACATAAATTGGCGTAATAGGTTAATTGACTACTGTAAATGACCTCCAGGCTAAAGGTAAAATGAGTCAAAGGGGAGTTGTTGGGCATGTATAATAACAAATAAATGATACCAGTTAAGCAGAGCGGTGAGATGGTGGTGCGTTTGAATGCTGCAGCTTTTCTGGGTCTAACCAAAGGTGTGATTGGTCATTCTTTACGTCTTTTTCATGGTCACATGACACTGCTGGTTATTCAGAACATAGAGGACAGCAGGTCTACCTCACCAGTGAGTTAGTGGATGATGGTGGAACTGGACTCGTTGTGAATTGCTTGCAACCTGTTTCCGCCACCCAGGGAAGTAGGCATCAAAGTCAGTGCGCGATCCAATGGATGGAGCAGATGATTGTCTTGGACGGTTTTGTTGTGGTTGCAAGACCCTGTTGGATAATTGTGATGTAGAATACTGCAAGTCCGATTCTCTGGTCCATTGGCGAGACCGATGGCGGGGGAGGAGTTGCTTGGCCTTGGTTGAAGTGGGGATCGGAGTTTCATTCGTGCCTCAATCGCCTGTTGTGGCCGCTGAGGTGGAGGACGCTGGAGCTGGCTGTGTGCTGCTGGATCCCACATTAGGTTGGACACTGGTCCTTCCTGTCAGTGCTGCCCTCTAGTGGGAGACCAGCTGGATTGTATTCATCTGTGGCTGCACTTCATGCCATTAGAATTGCTGCCAGCCGTTCTTGCAGAAGAACAACATCCATACTCCATCAATCTACAATCCTTGGCACGTAGGGACTGGGGCTATATTATTATTTTTTGTATTTGTATGTTTTTCTGCTATCATATGTGTTATATGTACTGTGTGCTGTGTGGGACTGTTAGGTTTGTGTTTTGCACCTTGGCCCCAGGGGATCACTGATTTGTTTGGCTATACTGGTGTAGGGCTGAATGATAATTAAACTTGACCTTGAACTTGATAGAGGAACAAGGAGAGAGGCAATGGGACTAATGGAAATGTTCCTCTGGGAGCTCACATGGACCTGGTTTTCTATATTCATGGGTATTCTTGTATGGTTGAATGACAATTAAATTTTAACTATATCATTATAAGATTAACTATACAGCTTACAAGGAGCTGCTAGTCCAGTAATTTAACCCTGTGCTTTTCACTTTATAGATTGGGATTCAAATTCATTTATTTATTGCATTTACAATTTAAACATACAATGAAGAGCACTGTTGGCGTTAACAAACAACATAACCTAATGATGTAACTCATGGCAGCCACACTTTCCGGTGCTGAAATAGCAAGCCCACAATACTCGGCAGAACAACACAGAACACAAGTGACAAGGAAACAGCAAAACAAGCACCGTTCCAACGAGCCACGCACACGCACCGTCCTCTAACCCCTGGGCAGGCCACCTTTGTCCTCCGTGGGGGGCGTGAAATCCACTCACTAACCTAGCCAGTCATTGGTCACAGCTAATTAGCAGTCTAGGCGAATGAAAAGGGTCACATTTATATAGTGCCTTCACATCCTCTTATGCATCTCTTTAGAAACAAAAGGAAAATTTGTATCCAGCGAAAAGGGCTGATCAGATGACAGCTCTTTCCTCTCGGAAGGACAAAAGGGGGCAGCCATTGGAGATCCTCGGGGTAACAACACAGTGGAGGTGAAGACGCTGTCTACTCCGGTGAGGGAATCCAGACGGGGGCTAAATATATTAAATAGTCTTCAACAAATCTTGGAAGAGTTTGTACTTGATGCCCCTTTACTCACGATGGTTCGAATATGGAAATCAAAATCCAAAGAGTAGTACAGGCAATTAAATTTAAGGAAATCTGGATAAATGTGTACTTCAGACCAAGGAAATGGAAAGTTATGGCTGGTAGATTTTAAAGAAGGGAGATGATCAGCAATTGGTGCAGATTATGAACACTAATGTGACTAGATGAGTTTGCTAACTAGTCTCTATGCTGTAAATGCTGTGCACAGGTATGAGGTCGCTGTGCTGATGTCTATTTTAAGTGTCAAAGCACAGGCTTTTCTACAGAATCATAAAAAGATCACATTCTGGAATCCCTTTTACAGACTAGATTCTAAGTCCATTACTAATTGACTGGAAATTGACGAGAAAGACATTTCCAACCATTCTCAGTTGCTCAAGGGTACAGGGGATGGCTAAGTAATTTATAAAGCTCCAATCTTCCAACTTAGCTGGAACTTGAAAACTGTTTACATTTGAGTGGGAGAAACAGGTATAATCACCCTTGCCACCCTCCACAAATAAACACACACACACAAATTCTATTCAGAGCCAATAATCTGTTTGAAAGAATCTTGTGCAACAGAGTTCAAAATACAGACTTCAAAGTTCAAAGGTCATATCAAAAAGTACGTACACGTTATACAGCCTTGAGATTCGTCTCCTCACAGGCAGCCACTAAACAAAGAAACCTCCAAAGAACCCACTTAAAAAGACGATGACCATCAGGCACCCAATGCACAGAGAGACAAAAAAAAACAAATTGTGCAAATAATAAAAGTAAGCAAATAGCCACAGCACTGAGTTTTTACGAAAGACACGAAGCCCAGTGTATGCAGCTGGTGCAGGCCACAGCCTCAGTTCATCACAAAGCCAAGTAAACATTATAAGACCACAGACATGAAGCCAGGCATCACTGCAGCCAGAGCAGGCCACAGCCTCAGTTAAGTGCAGAGCCTAGAAAACGTCGCAGTGTGGCGAGCAGGGCTGACCCTCGCTTCACCTACGGTCCCGACACCCTGACCATTTCAATCTGACCCGGCACTTACATTGTCTGAAGGTTGGGTTGTTCCTCGCTCTCGGACCGCTCTGGAGTCTGAACCGTGCCGCTATGATTCAGACCATACCTGACCTCTTCAATTCAGCCTGGCACTTAAGACATCGGGACCTTCCACGCTCTCGTGGATGCCACGACTCTGCCTCAGACCCCGCCTTGACTTCCGCTTGCCTCAGCCATGTCTTCTCTGTGCCTGGGCCTCTGTTCACCTCTACTTTCCTTGACCATGTCTGCCCTGCCTGCCTGCTCACTTCTGTCACCGCTCACCTCTCCATTGTTACCATCGATTGTTATCGTTAAGTGTAATTAGTGAGGTACTTAGTAGTTTTCCTTTTGTTTTTTGCCACTGATAATTAGTCGCTGGGCATCACCAGCATCATCTTAAACCAGAAGTTTTACCTTAATGTAAAACTCCACGTCCACCTGGCAGTTGCAACCTCTTTGATACAATCATGAGAGCGACCATAAAAACTATTTTTTAAAAGTTTTTTTTATATACACAGGAACTGTTCTATTGGTGAACTGCGAGCTGGTTGAATAGAATGCCTCATTCAGAGCTCTCTCAACCTCCTGGGAAACTCACACTTTCTCCTTTTCTCTGCTCAGGGATTCTGGTGGAATGAAAAATGTATCCAGGAAAATCAGTAAAGATAAATCTATAGAAGCCAAGTGGGAGCAATTCACATCACAACCCAAGGTAAAGTGACCAGAAACTCCTTAAGGCACAGTAGAAAGTGGATGTCATGTTGGATGAATTTCCTTCTTTCTGTTTCCAGTAGACACTAAGCTGTCTCAATTGGCAATGGACTGCCTGTTTTTGACAACCACTATTTTACTGTCATGTATAAAATTACAGAGTTATACAGCTGAGATCTTTTGCAGTACTTTATACTTAAATGCTAGCTTTTCTCAGCAATAATACTTTGCCTTTAGGGTCTAATTTAAGGTTCATAATAGAACTTGTGCAAATATATTTAAAGCAAACTTTCAATCCAGCATTAAGGAAACATTTCAAATGTCCCATTCACAGTGAGGGTTTGGTGGAATATAGACACCAGAAAACGTTGAATCATTTAGCGAACTTCTATGTCGTACTTACCATGAAGCTCAGCGGCCTACAAAAAGAAATGGAGCAGAAATTGTTGCTAAACATTTTTAATGTCAATTTTATTTCAATGTGGACGGCTCAGTAGCGTGGCAGTTAACGCGATCACTACAGCGCCAGCGATTACCGATCGGGATTCCTGCCGCTGTCTGTAAGGAGCTTGTACTTTCTCCTCATGACTGTGAGGGCTTCCTCCGGATTCCTCCCACATCCCTGAGACATACAGTTAGGATTGGTGAGTTGTGGGCATGCTATGTTGGCTCTGGAAGTGTGTGACACTTATGGGCTGCCCGCAACAGAATCCACAGACTGTATTGGTCATTGACTCAAATGACACATTTCACTGTATGCTATTATGATGTTTCAATGTACATATGACAAATAAAGCTAATCTTTAATCTTTAAAAAATCATTATTTTTTTACTAGTGTGCAGAATTTAGTGGCACATGTTCTGCCATTATAGTTCCACTGAACTATAATGCCTGATAGGTTAGCAGTGCATGCTCAGATCTGACCCAAGTGCAGTCCGTTAACCTCAAAGAGTTAATTATATTTGAATCAGGACCATGTTAGTAGAATTAAAACTTTTTCTCAGTTAGCACCTAATTAGCTTGTATGGTCTTGTATATATTTATTTTTGTCTATCTGCAGATGCAAACTATCTCCCTGAAATGTTTGTTTTCTAGTTCAAAAGGTCCACTCTAAGGGTTCTGCAAAAGACAACAATGCGGCCCAGAAGAGCCTCTTTATCAGTTGCTTCACCTGCCAATGTTTCCTCCTCTGTTATGACCCCAGTGTTTGACAGCGCTGCCTCAGAGGTCACCATCTCTGAAGATGTAGGAATGGGGTCTCCAGCACCTGTGCTGGAGTCCGTTTTTGAGATTCCAGATGACGACTCAACAGTAAGCAGCCTTTGCACCCAAAACAAACAGGATCAAGAAGAGGAGCCAATATCTGACTGTAAGTGTGATTGATCTTTTGTTTGTTACATATAGAGTGGCTAATAATGCAAAAATTGTCAAAAACTGCCTTTAAATGGTTCTATCCAAAGACACCCTTCCATCTGCAAGTTGCAGTTAAGTTTTTGTTGTTTCAAGGTCAACGTAAATTTATTATCGAAGTATATGTACCTTACCATATACTGCCCTGAGGTGCATTTTCTTGCAGGAGTTTCTCGGAAAATAAAATACAATAGAATTTATGAAAAACTGTACGTAACTAAAGACTGACAAACAGCCGCGTACAAAAAAGTCAAATTGTGTAAATAAAAAATAAATAATACTGAGAACATGGATTGTAGAGTCCTTGAAAGTGAGTCCATAGGTTGTGCAGTCAGTTCAGAATTGTGAGTGAAGTTATTCACACCAGTTCAGGAGCCTGATGGTTGCAGGGTTTAATGAAATGAGTACTTCCTCTCTGCAGCAGTAAGGAATCAAAATCAGTTTTAATATCACCGGCATATGGTGTGAAGTTTGTTGTTTTTGTGGCAGCAGTACAAGGCAATGCATAATAATAAAGAAAAGATGGTGATTACAGTAAGTATATATACATACTAAATAGTTAAATAAGTAGTGCAAAAGTAGAAATATAAAAAATAGCAAGGTACTCTTCATGGTTTCAAATATCCATTCAGAAACCGGATGGCAGAAGGGAATAAGCTGTTCCTGAATCGTTGAGTGTGTGCTTTCACACTGTTAAACCTCCTTCCTGATGGTAACAATGAGAACAATGAACCCTAATGAAAATGTACGTCTTTAGCTGAGAACTAATTCACTATAACAATCCACAAGCCTTAGCTAAGCACTTATTCACAATAATAGGTTCAATGTCCTTGATGAGTTATTAATACAATATACAGCAATTTGTATAATGTTCTGTCCGTTGCTTGTGCTAATTTACCTTGGGTTAATGACTTTGTTAATTTAATAAAATTGTAACACAGTGAATACGTTACTCTGAATTCATAGTGCACTGAGTGCATTTAACCTGTAGATGACAACTGCATAATAGAGGCACTTGTAGGTGATGGAAATACAATGCTGAAACAATGGAAGTATTTCCTCTGAGGTTGCTGCTACACAGTCTCAGTTGCCTCTTTTTTTTAATTTGCTAATTAACTTGTGCTGTTCTTTGACACTGATAGAGCATTACCTGCAGGCCATTGTGAGGCAAGAACAGAGGAGCAAAAATTTGACTTGTGTATTGGCAACTGGGAATAAACCCATTAATATAACTTGCGTTATATTAATCTAGTTTAAATTTTCTCTTGCTAATATTTTCTATAGTGTGCTTGTTGCATTTATATAATGAAAAACACATTTAATAATAACTTCAGCTGCTGCATGAGCTTGCTTTTTACATGTTATTTTATTAATCAAAGTTCAAATTCAAATTCAAAGTGCATTTATTATCGAAGAATGTATAAATTATATGTAACACTCACGCTGTCAGTATGTCTAGGGGAAAATCTGTCCACCCGCCAAGCTGTGTCTCCCATATACATAGATGCTGTGAAATGCACATGGGTACAAACTCGCACACACAATATCAGACAGCACACCATGTATGTTTACACAGTACACTTTATAAATCTTGCTAGAACTAGGTAATTAATAGTGATACAATATATAAAAAAGAAAAGGCACTAAAACTTATCGGAGTTCAGTCAATTCGTGCTCAACCGTTGGAGCTCAATTATTGAAATCTTCGGTCCACTACTCGATCTTCTCTGATCTCCTCGACCCGCCGCCGGGAACCAACCTCGGTGGTCGACCAGAGCGCGTCCAGCACGTCCTCCTTCTTCGGTTCTCCTCCCTGAAAACCCGCGCACTCACTCCAGGTTCCCACACATACAGATAGAACAACATCGCTACCATTGGTTAGTTTCTCCGTTATCAATACTTATAACCCAAACATTCCAACTAAACAGAGCATTACCTCATCAGTTACCCACAAAGAAGCCATTTCATTATAACTCTACAGAGAAGCCATTTTATATATGCAGTTAACATACAGTTAATAATCTGAGAGCCCTACATATACAACCCTGAGATTTGTTTGCTTACATGCGGTCGCAAAGCAAGGAACCCAAATTTTAAAACAGTAAGACGAAACCCAGTCCCCACAGGGAAAGAGAGAGAAAAACAAATCATGTAAACAATAGAACCGAGCAACTGCAGCAGCATCCCAAACCAAACTGAGTCCTTAGATCCCAGAGCAGCTCAGAGTCGACCCAAAGACTCAGTATTCAGTCATCATATTAGCGGGGCAAATCGCCGCAAGGGTCACAGACACGAGGCACAGTAGCCGGGGCATTCACACAGCCTCAGAGTTGTGGAGAGAGGAAAGCCCCCAGTCTATCTAGGTCAGTGTTTAAATTGTTCAAAGCTAGCTCAGGGACCCGGCTCCACCGGGACAAATCATTCTGAAACTAGAGTTTACTGCCAGAGAAACTATTCTCACCCTCTCCAAATTGGCTCGGTACCCAGAGCTACCCAACCTCGCCCAACACCCAGCCATCCAGTCTAACTGCGCCGGCGTTTAGATTGTCCAAACAGCTTTTTGTACTTTGCATTGGGACCCAGGCTTCGCTGTGGAGAATCGCTCTGGGCCCAGGCTTCGCTGCCCAGTGAATCGCTTCAGAGCAGGATTTCACTGCCGAACAAGCTGTTCTTGACCTCTCCAAATCAGCTCAGTGCTTGGTGCGATCCACCCTCACACCTGGGCCAGCTGGACGGGAATCGGAACTTCTCTCTGAGTCGTCCACTCTAACCAGCACAGCTCCAACTGCAAGTGCGTTGATTTTGCTGTGCACCAGCAGGGCGCGTCCCTCGAGTTTGCTTAGACCTCACTCGCCTTGTCATTGTTTGCAGTGATAGTTTACCACAACTTTCTTCAAAAAATGTGATTAATAATGTTTTTAATAGAATTCCTTTGTTTTTCAATTATCAGTAAGCTGTCACACATCTTTGGTAGCGTCATCTTAAACCGAAAGTTTTAATCTTTTTTTTAATCTAGAAATTAGATTACATCGCACACATTTCACATTCATGACTCGCATGGTTTTCATGATTTTCAACTATTGTGTAACAGGTGGAGAGCACAGGACCAACAGATCCTCAGACCAACTTGGAAGGAACCATTGATGCATTAGGGGTTGATGCATTCTGGACAGTGACTTGGTCCTGGAGGACAAAGTGTCAGTCAGTGAAACGCTTAGCTCAGAATGATCATTATGTTGTAAGACTAGAGATGGAGAGGATCAAGGAGCCATTAATGGAGGACGTCCAAACTGGAAGAGGACACAGTTGGGATCGAGTTTCTGCTATCTCAGAACTCAAACCACCTTCAAAAATCTTTGCACTTCAATTTCACCCCCCCTCACCCAAAGATAATTTGTTTCCTGCAGATGCAGCAGGACTGTGGCAATATGCCACAGTAAAAGTCCAATAATCCACAATCTGATCAGTTTGGAAATCTCAGTAGACCAACGTCCATATCTCTGGATGCTGTTTACAGTGCTCCCTTTAAACTCACTGAGGCCCAAGTCCCCTTATACACTTTGGGGCCCAAATTTTAAAGATTAAAGAGCACCTTTACTCTCTGCATCAAAACATTCAGTGAAATGCGTCACTTACATCAAATCAAATCAGTGAGGATAGCGCAGGGCAGCCCACAAGTGCCACCAGACCCCTGGCACCAACGTAGCGTGCACACATTTCACTAACCCTGACCATACTTCATTGGAACATGGGAGGAAAGCAGAGCATCTGAAAGGAATCCCACGCAGTCACAGGCAAAACGTACAACTCCCATACAGGCAACGGTGGGAATCGACGTTCAATCTTACAACTGGCACTGTAAGGGGTTGTGCTAACTGGTATGTTACCATGCCAACCCCCACTTCTCCTTTAAACTTACCACAATGCCAATAATCAACTTAAACTTCTCCTTTGAACTTACCACAATGCCAATAACCAATTTGAGCTTCTCCTTTAAACTTAGCACAATGACAACAACCTGTTTAAACTCACCAGGACCATGTTTCCCACACCCCCATTTAAACACAAGAGGGTCATTTGAGAGTTTATTTAACATTAAAACTGTGTCAGAGTATCAAAAGGCACAATATCTATCATCTAAAACCATCCAAAGATATTGCATGATCAGGGCTTTACTGTATTTTGTTCCTGCACATTCCTTTTACAGAAAACACCTCTCTGTGTTAAATTATATCTGCAACTGTCTGCATGAAAAATGGAAACAAAGATTGACAGGCAAACCTGCAACATAAAAATAGGAGGTTCTTAAGGAGGAGAGGTTTCAGGAACAGGTTGATTGATATATTTCCACAAGAGGAAACCGTTGCCAAAGTCAGTATCTATTGGATGAAGAGATGCTGTGAATGGAATGAAACATAATAGGAGGGTGTAGGGTGCATGTCAAAGTTCAAAGTACATTTATTATCAAAGTATGTATACTATACACAACATCGAGATTCATCACCTTACAGTTAGTCACGATAAAAAGAAACCCAGTAGAAAGTCTGCATTATTTAAGGAGAGCCAGCATAGATTTGTAAATGGGAGGTTAGGTTTGACCAATCCAGAACATTGAGTAAAGTTTTGCTAGTTTCTGATTCTATCCCAATCAGATTTATTATCACTAACATGTGTTGTGAAATTTGTTGTTTTGTGGCAGGACTACAGTGCAGAACATAAATATTTCTAAAAGTTGCAAAAAGGACTAAATGGTGTGAAAGACAAATAATGAGAGTGTTCATAGGTTTATGGACTGTTTGAAAATCTAATGGCAGAGGGGAAGAAGCTGTTCTTAATATGTTGAGTTTGGGTCTTCAGGCTCCTGCACCTCCTCCCTGATGATAGTGATGTGAAGAGGGCATGTCCTGGATGGTGAAGGCCTTGAAGATAGTTATTTACTGGCCCCACACCCAATGGTACTGGCTCATGCCAATGCACCCACTTGGTGACCAACACTGGCATCAACAGCCCAACAAATTTGTCCCAAGCACAAATGACACAAATGCCCTCGCCCCAGCTGAATTCCCTCCACTGCCATTCCTCTCAATCACTGATTGTCAGCAACTGACCCTCATCACTGTTCCACCTTCTTAGCCACCCCTGCCTCTTCCCTGCAGGAAGCTGGGGCCAGGGTTTGCCACATACCCTTGCCATTAACTAAGGGGTCCATGGACCCCAGGTTGGGAAGCCCTGCTCTAGACATAGGTGAATACTTTTGTATGATCTACACCTGGTACAAATGAAAGGCCGTAACAGTGCAAAAATACAGTTAAAGCATGAGCCTCAGTTGCTGCTGAATTTCCAAGCAACAAGCTCACAACCACAGCAATTAACAGTCTCCTTAATGTCAGCTGTATTAACACATCACTGAAGCAGCAACTGAGTTGTAAATCATTACTTAGAGCAAATGTGAAGAGGAAATGTATTTGACTGAGCTGTCTCGCAATCTAAATTGAGGGTGAGTATTATGGCACTAATAGGCAGTTCTTAGGCAAACCATATATTTTATCTTGCCATTGAAGTATTTGTCAATGGAAGTTTTGTGCTCATCCGCGACTGATGTGACTTGGTAAATTGACAAGTGTGCATTTTGGTGCCAAATTGAACAGTTCTTTAAGTTTCAAAAATAAAGTGTGCGTGTGCGTGCGTGTGCGTGTACGTGTGCGTCCGTGTGTGTGCGCGTGCGTGCGTGTGTTTGCGTGTGTATATAGAGAGAACAGACACAGTTCAACACTCTTTATATTCTTGGTGGCATTTGGCCAACATGAGTCATGTTAGTGCATGCTTTTTTATTTACAGGGCACCATTGCCACTTCTTGGCTCTCTGGATGATAGGCCCTTTTGTTTGAAGGGGTTTCCCACCGTGTCCAAGAGCAGAAGGATCCTAGACTGCAGCCTTTCCCTACAAAGACTGCGCTGGCTGCACCAAGCTTCATTGCATACCTCAGCACGTATTCCTGCAGCTTGTAATGCCTCAGTTGGCAGTATTCACTGATGGCATTGTTCATTCTGATCTGCTTTGTACCCTGAATCTCAGGAAAGTGGTGCTGCCATGGAGAGGGTGCCAAGGAGGTTTGCAAGAATGGTCCCAAGGAAGGCTTAACCTAAAAGGAGCAATTTGTGACTCAGGGCTTGTACATGATGGAGTTCAGAAAGACCAGAGGAGATCTCATTGAAACCAACTGGATATTGAAAGTGCTGGATGGAGCACACATGAGGAGGAGGCTTCCATTAGTAGAAGCACCTAGGATCTGAGGGAACTACCTTAGAATAAAGGGGCATTCCTCCAAACTGAGATGAGGAGTTATTTCTTTAGCCAGAGGGTGGTGAATCTGTTGAATTCGTTGCCATAGCAAATGTTTTGTAGCAACACAAATCATCAATGTACATAGAAATTGACACCACACGTTACAGGCCTTTCACCCCACAATGTTATGCCAATTATGAAACCTACTCTGGAAACTGCCTAGAATGTCCCTACCACATAGCCCTCTATTTTTCTCAGCTCCACGTACCAATCTAAGAGTCTCTTTTAAAGACCCAATTGGATCCGTCTCTACCACCATCGCAGGCAGTGCATTCCATGCACCCACCACTCTGTGAAAAACATACCTCTGACATTCCCCTTGTACCTACATGTCAGAGACATGTTAGAGCACAAAATCAATGATGCCGCTTCAGTAATGACAGGAAATCTTTGTGGGGTGGGTTGAAAATGCATTTCCAAACTAAGTGGAACATTTCAGCAGCAAACTGCTCAAAGAAAGGTAAGACTACAAGGGATTTCTCATGCGAGCATGTCCCCCCATCAAAGATATTTTCAATAGACATTGCCTCAACAAAGCAGCATCCAACATTAAGAACCCCCACCACCTAGGATATGCCCTCTTCTCATTGCTATCATCAGTAAGGAGTTGCAGGAGTCCGAAGACACACACTCAATGATTTAGAAACACCTTCTTTCCGTCGGAATGGACCATGAACACTACCTCACTTTTTGTACAACTTACTTATTTTTAAATATCATCATAATGTACAGTAATTTTTTATATGTTGTGCAGTGCTGCCATCAGACTTCACGACATTAGGGTTAGGGTTAGGGTGAATCATTGCCAGGCACGAAAGGTGAAATCAAAGAATTGCATCACTTTGCCATTCCTCAGCTGGCATACAGCAGGTGTAATGCCACCAGCAGCCAGTGAAGGGCGCTGCTGCTTAACTTCTCATTTTATCTCCATGCAAAGTAATATTGCAGGATGTCAGTACTGTGGCAGAGATCATCGCCTGTTTTGCAAGCCATCCCTGTTTTAAAATCTTCACTGCCAGATTGCTCAAATTATGTTCCTCAGTCATTGATGTTTCTGCTATTTTAACACTAGTCCTTGTACTGTCTTTCCACTCGATTATACTTGAGTGCTTTGTCTCCAAACCTCAGGCATTTCAGAGAATGGAAATAGATGAACAGTCATATTGTGTGTGTGCAAGTTTGTTAGAGAAGTGTTGTGTGTGATTGTGTCTGCATGTGGGTCTGTGGGACTGTGAGTGAGAAGTACAGTGTATGTGTGTGACCGTGTCCAGTGTTTGTAAATGTATGTGTCACTGTTATGTGTAAGAGAGAGAGATGTGACTGCTTATGATAGTGTTTGCATGTGTGTGTGTGTGCACCATCCTGTAAGCTTGAACCAGTCTGGCCATTTTCCTCTGACCTCTCCCACGAACAAGGCATTTTCACCCACAGGACTGTGTTTTTGATTATCACACTATTCCCTATAAGCTCTAAACCCTAAAAATGTCCCAGGGGATCAGCAGTGCAAAATTCTGCTTGGGCTCCCAAGCAGTGTGTTGGGCAGACGAGGTTTTACGAACTGAGTAGCAGAACTATAAGAGCATAAACACAGGAGCAGAATGAGACCATTTGTCCCATTGAATCTACTCCACCGTTCAATCAGGGATGACTTAATACCCCTCTCAAACCCATTCCCCTGCCTTCTCCCGAACCATTGATGCCTTTACCATCTAACAACCTCCACTTCAAATGTACCTCCTCAGCTGTCTGTGACAATGAGTTCCATGGATTCACCACTCTCTGGCGAAAGAAATTCCTCCTCATCTCTGCTCTATTCTGCAACTGTGCTCTCTGGTCCTTGACTCCCCCATTCTCTCCACATCCACTCTGTCTAGGCTGTTCACTGCAGTGTAACAGCCAGTTCAGGATGCTTTTCACAGTGTGAAGTTGTAAATGCTCACTGAAATTGACTGTGAAACTTGGCCATCCCCAGAGTTTGTTAAAAAGAAACAGTACAGTTTTTCCAATAGTGATGCAGGCAATTTGATGAACACTCAAGTCTTTAATAACAGATGTAAGATATTTAACCCACAGACAGTTCACTAATATTAGAATTTTTAGGCTTGGTTGAAGAAACACAAAAAATTTTTAATAAAATTACAAAACACTGTTTTCCTGATTAATTAGCAACTAGACATTAAGAAGTATTCCTGGTATTGCAATTATATATATAATATAGTTGCCAAACCTGCGCCTCTGGCATTTTTTTGTTATAAGAAACCAAAGAAGCTTTTCCTTCATTTAATTGAAATGTTTGAACTCAGTCACAATGGAAAGCACAGTTACCACCAGGAAGCCTGAAATTGTACCCCAGTCAACTGAATGTGGCAAAATCGGAAAACAGGATCAGAAGTAGGCCACTCGGCCCCTCACATTGACCTACCCACTTCAAAATGACTATAGTGTCCCAAAGTACAGTTTCTGTACAGCTCAGAAACAAGCTCTTTGGCCCACCAAGCCCATCCTGGCAAATCTGCCTAGATGTCATCCCCCAAGTTCCTCATAGCCCTCAATATCCTGATCTCTCAAAAATATATCTGCATCCTCCTCTATTTCCTTCTCTCCCTTGGATAGCTGTCAGGTGAGCTGTGTTTCATGCTTGGGACCTCGTTTGCAACTTATTGCTAACATTAAGCATTGTAAAGCCTGTACATTGAGAAACTTAACCCTGAAGTATGTATTACGTTATTGGAAAATTTCCTTAGATCTAAAAGCAGCAGGTTGCTGGGATCAATCCAAAGTCATGGCACACAAGGAAACATAACCCTGATAACATCTCTGAAGACTATTTTTTTTTAAGTTCACTCTGTCAGAAGCAGGCCTGTATGAGATGAGATGATCTCTGCGGACTGCCATCCATGGTATTCATCCTCCGAGCTCAGTAATCCCAGTCTCCCAGCTCAGCACTCCCAATCCCCCAGTGCAGTAACACAGAAAACAGAGCCTGCACCACAGCTAAAGTGGAGAGCTGTAACCCCATGAGGGTGAGATCATAGGACGGTGATAAGAATTCTGCCGAGTTTACCCAGGAAAAGCTGGAGAAAGAGGTGCAAATAGGCATTTACGCAATTTTCTCCATAGTTACTGCTGAAGTTTGTTGATGTGTGTGTGCGTTGCGTGCGCAAACATGAATATTATGAATATCATTCTTTTTAAGGAGCATTGAAAAGTACTAGCATTTTAAAAATAATTGATGCTGTTCATATAATCCTCTTAAAATAAAGTTTGGCTTCCTGGCAGCTAAAACTGAACCCAAAACTCTACATTTATTTATTCTTCAATTCCTGACTATCATAATTACTTGTGATTGTAAAAATTTAAAGTCATTGAATACTAAACATTTTGAGTTGATGAGCTCTGAAGATTTCTACGTGTCGAAATCTGAAGATATTAATAAACACAGAGGGCTATTGGGGTGGGAAGGGTTAAACTGATCTTGGGCTAGTTTAAAGGGTCGACGTAATGTCGTCAGCCAAAGGTGTTGTACTGTGTCGTACTGTTCTATGTTTTATAAAGAAGAATCAAAACGTGTGTGTTTTTTGGTCATATGGGTTAAATGTGTCGATAGAGTCAGGAATCTATTTTTGAGAGCTTCTTCAAAAAGAATCACCTCTAGTTGAGGTTGACTTGCTTCTGCTGATGAGGTGAATATAGGGCCCGTTTTCACTGAACTTCCATTCTACTGTGGCAGAGGCCAGAGGTTCTTGGTATCTCCCTGAATATTTCCCCTCAGGACAGACTCTCTCGTAAGTTAATGAAATGTTAGATTCTTCAACGAGGTTTTGAGAAGGTAGAGAGGAATTGCTTGCCTTGATTGGGTCCCACCAGTGAGCTTGTAAGCACTATATAGTGTCAGGCATGGAGACAATAGACAATAGGTGCAGAAATAGACCGTTCGGCCCTTCAAGCCTGCACTGCCATTTTGAGATCATGGCTGATCATCTACTATCAATACCTGGATCCTGCCTTGTCCCCATATCCCTTGATTCCCCTATCCATAAGATACCTATCTAGCTCCTTCTTGAAAGCATCCAGAGAAATGGCCTCCACTGCCTTCCGAGGCAGTGCATTCCAGACCCCCACAACTCTCTGGGAGAAGAAGTCTTTCCTTAACTCTGTCCTAAATTACCTACCCCTTATTCTCAAACCATGCCCTCTGGTACTGGACTCTCCCAGCATCTGGAACATATTTCCTGCCTCTATCTTGTCCAATCCCTTAATAATCTTATATGTTGCAATCAGATCCCCTCTCAATCTCCTTAATTCCAGCGTGTACAAGCCCAGTCTCTCTAACCTCTCTGCGTAAGACAGTCCAGACATCCCAGGAATGTCTACCCATTGGAGTGGCTATGTGATTACAGCGTTGATACTGGGTACGTCGGCTTAGTGGAGGAAATCGACATTAATTTAGCTAGGGGTTTTCTCTTTGGAGGGAAGGAGGATGAGAGGTGATAGAGGTGTGCTGTATCAGAGGTGTAAAAAAATGGAAGGTTATGGGTTCTGTAAGAGTAAAGGGTTAGATTGATCATGGAGTAGGCTAAAAGGTCGGCATAACATCACCAAGAGCCTATACAGAGCTGCACTGTTCTGTATTTTATGTTTTAATTTGTTCCTCCTGCTTTTGTATTTGAAGGATTTGAGGTTTGTTGGTGGTACTTTTCCATTGCTTTGAGTTCTAAAAAGCAGGATCCATCATCAAAGACCCCACACCCCCATCCAAACAATGCTCTCTTCTCACTACTACCATTGGGCAGGAGGCAGAGAAGCCCCAGGTCCCATTTAGACAATAGACAGACAATAGACAATAGGTGCAGAAGTAGACCATTCGGCCCCTCGAATCTGCACCGCCATTCTGAGATCATGGCTAATCATTCACTATCAATACCCAGTCCCTAATAGACAATAGACATTTCACCATGTTCAGGAACAGTTATTATCCTGCAACCATCCAGCTCCTAAACCAGCGTGGATAATTTCATTCACCACTACTCTGAACCGAATCTATGACCTACGCTTTCAAGGATTCTTTACAACTCGTGTTCTCCGTCTTATTTTTATTTGCACAGTTTGTCTTTTGTACATTAACGTTTGTCAGTCTTTAACAGTTTATGGATAGTTTTTCATAAAATTTAATTGCATTTCCTTTCTCCTGTAAAGAAAATGAATCTCAAGATAGCATTTTGTGGGACTTTGAACTTCGGGTTGCCCCCAGTAGATTGTCGACATCTCTGAAGCATACGGATTTGAAGAGGTCACACTTGAACCATGAACTATTGGTGGGTTAGAGATCATATTCTTCAAGTACTGTTTCCTTCAGGTGGCCAAAGGTTATTGGTATAACATTGGAAGAGGCAGGGAATTCAATAGATTTATCTTCCTCCATTCAGAGGAGGCTTCCAAGGTATGGGAAGTGGACCATGTTCTCCAGGATTTCATCTTGGACACTTAATGACAAGGGATGGTGTTGTAGAATGGGAGCTAGATGCTGGAGTACCTTTGTTTTGCTTATGTTTGATGTAAGACCCAATCTGCCATATGACTTAGTGAATAAGTCAATGGTGGTCAAGCCTCCAAAAGTGTACCATATATTAGTCTTGCTTATGTATTGCATTTCAAAAGTCAATTACAGCATCTCTGAGACATCAGGTGTGCTTCGCTTGTTCGAGATGAAGCAGATGAAAGCAGTATTGAGAGGGATTTCCTCTCTCCTTCTTGGCTGACGTAGTTGAAGGCTTTATTAAGGTTGAATAAGACCATTTGGCTGCTGCTACTCTCGACATTTGTCTTGAAGTTGTTGCACATCAAACACGTCTGTCAGTGGACAGCAATTAACTGAAGGAGCAAATTATGAATTTATTGGCAAAGACTGTCCCTCTACCCCTCGGCAGAGAGGCCCATCTGAAGTAACGAGAGTTGGATTTCAATGGTCATGATTACAGGTTCTCTGTGGTTCCTCTGCCAATGTGAAGAGGGTGAAGCTATAAGTTAACTTTGGAGGCTCCTTTTGGCCAAATTCTAGAACTGCAGTAGTAATATCACCTTCTGCAGACCTGCACAGTTCCTCAGCTGGCAGTGGCCTTGCTGATTTGTGGTATCAGATCATACGCTGTAGATTAGATAATATATACTTGCATCAAAGAGAGGGTCTTCGTTGAGAGTCACTGCAGAGACACTTCTTCAAAGCACCGTAGAAAGCATCCTATCTGAATGCATCATGTCTTGGTGTGGCAACCGCTCTCCCTGTGGCCACAGAAAACCAGTTCCAATTCCATTGTTTGATGCCTGGGCCAGCAGTGCTCTTTCCTGTCTGAGAAAAATTCTGCTAAATTGCTTACCTGCTACCAGAAATCAGCCTGGGGAGGAGTGCCGTTTCCCCATTTGTACACGCATTGACCAGGTAGACCACACATCTCATCGTAGCAGGGTTGAATCACAATCAGAATCAGGTTTATTATCATCGGCATGTGACGTGAAATTTGTTAACAGCAGCAGCTCAATGCAATGCATAATATAGAAGAAGAAAAATAAATAAATAAATTGCAGTATACATATATTGAATAGTTTAAAAAACGAGCAAACAAACAGAAATACTGTACATTAAAATAAGTGAAGTAGTGTACAAGGGTTCAATGTTCATTTAGGAATCAGATGGCAGAGGGAAAGAAGCTGTTCCTGAATCACTGAGTGTGTGCCTTTAGGCTTCTGTACCTCCTAGCTGATGGTAACAGTGAGAAAAGGACATGCCCTGGGTGCTGGAGGTCTTTAATAATGGACAATGCCTTTCCGAGACACTGTGCCCTGAAGATGTCCTGGGAACATTGTAGGCTAGAACCCAAGATGGAGATGACTAGATTTACAACCCTCTGCAGCTTCTTTTGGTCCTGTGCAGTAGCCCCCACCCTCCCACACCAGACAGTGATGCAGCCTGTCAGAACGCTCTCCACTGTATTTCTACAAAAGTTTTTGAGTGTACAGTATTTGTTGACATGCCAAATCTCTTCAAACTCCTGATGAAGTATAGCCACTGCTTTGCCTTCTTCATAACTACATCGATAAGTTGGGACCAAATTAGATCCTCAGAGATCTTGACACCCAAGAACTTGAAACTTGATGATGAGGAGCAAAATCTGAAAGTGTGCTCTGAATTTCACCATTGTGCTTTTCCAACAGATCTCCAGAAACTACTTGATTCTGTACACCAGAGCATAAACACAGAGCTTCATGGAGAACAGAAAGATCCAAGAGACAATGAGAAAAGGTACAAGTTGTTTCACGTTTTGTTAGGAACCTCTGCCACTACCTTTGAAATGATTCATAACACTGGTGTGATTATATATGTGCTTCCCTTAAAAAGCAACTTTGCCCTGTGATAAATTGTCCTAGGTGTCGTGCAGTGCCGAGGTGATTGAAGTACTCATGCTGGTGCCTGCATCAAGGGAAGGGAAGATGTGAAGTTTGAGCAATATCCAATGGAAAGAGACAGGGACAGCGGGATGATATATAGGGAGGGGCAATGATATGGAAGGATCTTTTAATTCAGCCCCTCAGGTCAAGGATGACTTCCCACCATGGGAAGTCTTGGGGTCCTCCGTGGGGTCGAAACACTACAAATGATTCAAAATCCAAAGTAAGTTTATTATCAAAGTCGGTTTATAGTACTTCGTCAAAACCTTAGGCACATGTATGTGTAGCTCAGGTGCCAAAGACTTTTGCACGGTAGTTTATTTGTCAACATGGAGCGGAAAACGAGGCTGCAAATCCGGCAGGAGCAAAGGATGTTTGGAATGGTGAGTGTGGAGTGCTACAGGAGGGGTGTGGGACAGGTGACAAAGAAGGAATGCCAGGATTGTAGACACATGCAGCCCCGAGACACCAGGCAAGGCAATTTGATTCCAAACAAGTGGCTTATTGATCATTACAGAATGTCTTTCTGGTGCTTTCCGCTCCCTCTCTTCTCCCTCCCCCTTTTCACAGCTGTGATTGCCCTTTCTCTACCCCCGTCATGCTCTCAGTCCGCAGTGGAGACCCATATCCGAATCAGGTTTATCATCACTCACATATGTCATGGCATTTGTTTTTTCAGCAGCAGCAGGTACAGTGCAATAAATAATTTTACTACAATACTGTGCAAAAGTCTTACGCACCCTAGCTATGTATATGTGCCTAAGACCTCTGCACACTACTGCAGGTCACCAAACGTTACCTTAAGATTTCTTTTTGCAGTCATTCACTGTAGAACAAAGAAACATAGAAAACCTTCAGCACAACAAAGCTGTGTCAAACATGTCCTTAACTTAGAAATCACCCAGGGTTACCCATAGCCCTCTATTTTTCTGAGCTCTGTGTACCTGTCCAGGAGTCTCTTAAAGGACCCTATCTTATCTGCCTCCACCACTGTCACCGGCAGCCCATTCCACGCACTCACCACTCTCTGAGTAAAAAACTTACCCCGATATCTCCTCTGTACCTACTCCCAAGCACTTTAAAACTCTGCCCTCTTGTGCTAGCCACTTCAGCCCTGGGAAAAAGTCTCTGACTATCCACATGATCAATGCCTCTCATCATGTTATACACCTCTATCAGGTCACTTCTCATCCTCTGAGAAATACAATAGAGTTAATGAAAAACTACGCACAAGCTAAGAGTGACAAACAACGAACATGCAAAATACAACCTGCAAATAGAATACTGAATAAATAGATGCACAGCGACACTATTACAGCTTAAGGTGTCAGAGTTTGGAATGCTGAAATTTCTGAAATCCTTTCCAAGGAACATCTTTTGTCTCAATCCATTATATCTTTCAGTAATAAATCCCTCTCATTCTTCTAAATTCCAGTGTGTATAGGCCCAATGTTGTCAACCTTTCTTCATACATCAATTCTTCAAAACTTGCATGTGTCCTCTTTTCCTAGCTATGTTTAGCTTGAGCAGGTTGGGTATCAGCTTGTGCTTTTGGCCTCCCAAGTCCCTTTGACTGTCAACAGAGAAAGGCTGTGGAGAATTCTTCTCAAATTTGATTTCATCCACTCCGTGTTGATCTTTGCCCTTCTGTCAAACAGAGCCCTGATCCAAGTGCAGAGCAATTGGACCCCACAAGCCCCTTCTGACTGGCACCACCTGTGGGGAAGGGGAAAGGTTGACAGTTTGGGGAGGAATTTGTCATGGAGAAATGTTACTTGTGATTCTCTGTGTCCTTTTGACGCAGCAGTCTTACAAAAAGAGACGAAGAATACTTATTGGTTCCTTCAGCTATATTTGTAACATTGCACTGAGCGTGAAGCTTTACATCTCTGGCAATCAGGGTGCCTCTTGTACATTCTCCTTGTCATCACGTGCTTTCCTCCGGGTGCTCTGGTTTCTTCCACTTTCCAAACGCATACAGATTAGTAAAGGTTAGTAAGTTGTAGGCATGTAATGTTGGTATTGGAACCATGGCAACGCTTGCAGGCTGCCCCCATCGCATATGTGGGCTGCATTGGTTATTGACACAAATGGTGTACTTTATATTTCAATGTACATGTTTCAAATAAAGCTCATCTAATTTGATAGTAGATGGATAGTTAGCCAAATGCAAGTAGGTCATTTACCTAAGCTTATAAAATAAATCACATTGGAAATTTTTTCATTATCTAGATGCCCACAGTAACTGTCACACAGTTCTAAATGAGACAGTCCCTAAGATTTCTGACAGCATACTTTGTAACATCAGAAAAACAATATATTTTTTTCTTAAATGAAATATTTAACACTGATTTTTATTGTACTTAATGTTCCTTAATCCTGCACCTGAAACTACTTGTACAAAGTCAAAATTGGTAACCCTTAGCTGCGTACTGATTTTGATTCTCTCCGCCAGTATCTAGAAGTCTCAATGCATGTGAACTTGCAGATTTTTTTTTACAAATATTTATTTTGACAGATACTTGAGGAAATAGAAACTCTTGTATTGAGTTAATGAGGTCCTCTTTAATATTTAGTTTTGTAACTGGAATCATTTATTTGTTAACCATGATGCTTCCATTAATGTGTCCTGTTGCCAGCACTAGAGCCCAAGTGTTAAACCCACTTTCTATCTGGAGCAGCAGTCCAAAAGCAGACATCGCATCCAGCTTATTACTTTCTCAGTGTGAGATCTATAGCAAGTTATATTTTTGTTTCTGTGTTCAATGGAGCATCCCGAGGCGACAAATCCCCAGAATTTAATGGACGTTAAGAACTCAAAAGCTGAAAATAAAGTCATGGAGCAATGAAGCAGGGCCTTCAGCCGAGTGTGCTGATCGTCAGTACTCTTTGTACGAACCCGATGCTAATCCAGTTTTATTCACCATACATCTCAATATTGTTTGCATTCTCATCAACTATAAAAAGGAGAATCATCAGCTGCAAATCTAGGACAGATATCGTGGCCTACAAGGTGATGACAGATCACTAAGAGAAGGAAGAGCCAAACCCAGGCCTGACAGCAGGGCCTATGAAGTGATCGCAGATCTCTAAGAGAAGGAAGACAGAAAGGACTCTTTCGAGTCAAAGTGAAAACAAATTTCTACAAATTGGTCTAAATTTATTACAAGAATTAAACATCAAATAATTAATTGCATAATTAATCATCAACCTCAAGTCAGTATTTAGTAGATGTACCTTTGGCAGCAATTACAGACTTGAGTCTGTGTGGGTCTCTATCAGCTTTGCACATCTGGAACTGCAATTTTTACCCATTCTTCTTTACAAAATTCCTCAAGCTCTGTCAGATTGCATGGGAATCATGAGTGTCAGCCCTTTTCAAGTCCAGCCACAAATTTTCAATTGGATTGAGGTCTGGACTCTGACTTGGCTGCTCCTGTGTAGCTGTGGCTTTATGTTTGGGGTCATTGTCTTGCTGGAAAACAAATCTTCTCCCCAGTCACATTTCCCTTGTAGATTGCATCAGGTTTTCCTCCAGGGTTTCCCTGTATTTTGCTGCATTCATTTTATCCTCTGCCTTCACAAGCCTTCCAGGGCCTGCTGCAGTGAAGCCTGATCCTGCCACCACCATGTTCCACGGTAGGGTTGATGTGATTTTGATGATATGCGATGTTCAGCTTACGCCAAACATAACTTTTAGTCTTATGGCCATAACGCTAAATATTGGTTTCATCAAACCATAGAACCTTCTTCCAGTTGACTTCAGAGTCTCCCACGTCTTCTAGCAAACTCTAGCTGAGATTTCATGTGAGTTTTTATCAACTGTAGCTTTCTCTTTGCCACTCTCCCATAAAGCTGCAATGGTGAAGAACCTGGGCCATAGTTGTCGTCTGTGCAGTCTCTCCCATATCAGCCACTGGACCTTGTAACTCCTCCAGAGTTGTTATAGGTCTCTTGGTGCCACCCCTCCCCTCCCCCGCACTCGTCCCCTTCTTCCACCGTCACTCAGTTTTTGAAGATGGCCTGCTCTAGGCAGATTTACAGCTGTGCCATTTTACTTTTCCATTTCTTGAAGATTGACTTAACTATACTCCAAGGGATATTCAGTGACCTGGAAATTGTCTTGTATCCATCTCTTGACTTGTACTTTTCAATAACCTTCTCATGGAATTGCTGGGTATGTTCTTCATGGTGTAGTTTTTGCCAGGATACTGACTCACCAGCAGTTGAACCTGCCAGATACCTATGTATTTTACTATAATCAATTACAGCACCTTGACTACACAGGTTTATATATAGCTAGGACACCTTAACCAATTATCTGACTTCTAAAACCAATTGGCTGCACCAGTGTTGTTTTGGTGTGTCATATTAAAGGGGGTGAATACTTATGCAATCAATTATTTTGATTTTTATATTTGTAAATAATTTAGATCACTTGTTATCATTTTGACACAAAATAGTATATTTCTGCTGATCAGTGTCAAAAAAATCAAATTAAATCCACTCTGATTCAATGCTGTAAAACAATAAAACATGAAAACTTCCTTGGGGGGGCCGGGTAAATTTTTTTTTATATAGGCGCTGTATCTAAACCTATCATGATCTCTTACATTAATGCCAAATCCCCCCCCCCCACTTCCTTTGCTCCAAGAATGACAACCCCAGTCGCAGTTTACAACCATAAACTAAAAACCGTCACCTTGAAATATGGCACCTTCACTCTCTTCCTAAAATGTGATGACTGGAATTGGCTGCATTTCTCAGGTTATGACCTTTGATGTCTTCAACAGTTAGCCAGTTAACTCCCAGCCTCTGTTGCTATTTCCTCATTTCACTTAGACTCACCTGGATCCACCTTCTCCCTCTCCCTCACCTCTTTATATTGGATGCTACCCCTCCGTCATATAGCTCCGTTTGATATCAGAGAGTGTATTCAGTGTACAACCAGAAATTCTTAATCTGCACAGACATCAACAAAACCAAACACTCCAAAGAATGAATGACAGAAACGTCAGAATCCCAAAGCAAGCCCTACCACCTCCCACGCACAAGCAGCGACAGAAACATCAACCCTCCCCCCACCACACCAGCCCCCAATGAGACCTTGATGTAGAGTCCATCAAAAACTATGGTCCGTTACCTCATTTTGGTATCTCAGACAGGCTTTCTCTCACTAGAGAGGGAGAGAGAGAGAGAGATTGCTACTGCAACAATGAGAGTGGGAGACAAAATCAGTCCAGACAAAGGATCTCAACAGTCCTTTTCCCTCTACAAGAGCTGAAGAACTGGCTTGCTGAGTTCTTCCAGCTGCACGTTTTATGCTGCAGACTCTTGTCTCACTTCAGCCTCCCTGCTCTGTATAGGACTCTGTATCCCTCACCATTCTTGCGGCGTGTTCTTCGAAAGAATGATGTGCTTTGGATTACATTTTGTGTGCTATTTTGATACATCGATCAATAATGTTAACGGTTTGTAATGAAGACTCGTTTCCTGCAGTTCAACAGCTGTCATGAGTAATGGAAAAATGAACCCACGGGCCAGTCACAGCACAGAGCCACCAGCTGATGTGAATAAATTACAGCAGAGACCAAAAAGGTACTTTCCAAATTAAAGTTGGCATCTGGTAAATTTGTCTGCAACCTAAGTTTGTTTGGTGACAAGATGGATCACAAAGTCTCTATAATTAACCATCATTGTCATTTGGTATAAGAGTAGTACTTAAATCTTCTCGAATATGAACTAGTCTCAGCGTTCTGAGCTTCACATCCCCATCACGTATGAGTTATAAAGGCTTCCTTTCCCCTCAGACTGCGTGAAACTGGAATTATTGGGCCATAGGTTTAGGGTGAAAGGTTAAACATTTGAATAGAATGCGAGGGGGAGCTTCTTCACTCTGATTCTAATGCGAGTGCAGAACAAGGGGCAGGTTCAATTGCAACATTTTAGAGAAGTTTGGATAGGTACATGGATGAGAGGGGTATGGGTGCAGATAGATGGGACTAGGCAGAAAACTGGGTCAGCATGGACTAAATGGACCAAAGGGCCTGTTTCTGTGCTGTAATGCTGCACGATCCTATGACTTTATAGTGCATTCCAAAATGAAATTATTTGGAGGAAATTGGGAGCATACAGTGAATGAAAATGAGTTGCTGGGATACAGGGATATCTCAGAGTGAGTGAGACTGGTGGGATGTCTCATTTGGGTGCTAGCTTGGACCTGATGGGTTGAATGGTCTCTGGCTTTGTTTCTATAAATAATTAAGTAATTAAGTGTTTTTCCAAAAATGGCACTAGTGAACCAGGGTATCGTGTTGTGGGCTGCTTACAAAACTTGTAAGTATTCCTGTACTGAATTACGCTCACTGCAATCTGCAGTCTGTCATTTCCCTTTAAGCAAGATACATTTGAACTGGCTTAATGAACTAGCAATTTCACAAAATTCTGAAGATGTAAATCTCAAGCATGCAGGTATGGCACCTTTAAGCGGATGAATGTACGTCAACATAGCCAGAAGAAAGGGAAGAGGGGAAGACTCCAAGCCAGACTGAATCGCCAAGCAATGGAAGTTCCTCGATCCTGCATCGTATTAGCAAATATACAGTAGCTGGCGAACACGATTGAGGACCCAAGGGCAAGATTGCTGTATTGGAAGGAAATAAGGAATTGCTGCATTCTGTGTTTCATGGAGACTTGGCTCACTCCAAACACATTGGAATCAATGATCAGACCTGAGTGCTTCTTGATACACAGAATGGGCCGAACTGCTGATTTGGAGAAGGCAAAATGTGGGGGTTTGTGTTTCCTTATAACCTCTCTGAGGTGCTCGGATGCAGTGGTCTTGGTCTTGTGTTGCGCCTTTGCTCCCTGACCTAGGACATCTAATGATTATTTGCAGATGGTTCTGCTTATCAAGAGGGTTCTCCTCCATGATCCTGACTGCAGTTTACATAGCATTGGAAGTTGAACTCGAGACATTGAATGCTGCCATCAAACAAGAAACTGCCCACCCCAGCACGTTTTAAGTCATAGTCGGAGACTTCAATCAGGCTTGTTTAAAGAAATCACTGCCAAATTATCATCAGCATATAAGCTGCAGCACCAGGGGTCCCAACATACTAGAGCACTGCTATACTATCAGTAGGAATGCCTACCATTCCATGCCTGGACTGCATTTCTGGAAGTCTGATCACTTGCTGCCCTTCTCCAACCTGCATGTAGGCAGAGGCTAAAGATCAAGGCTCCAGAGTTAAGGACAACAAAGATGTGGTGGTGTGAGGCAGAGGAGCGCCCATGGATTGCTTTGATTGGGTGGACTGGGCCGGGTTCAAGGACTCATCAGAGGATCTGAATCCATGGATATGAGTACCTGTGGATAAACTACTGTTGTCATGGACTTTATTAAAACAGTCGTAGATGAGAGTGTCCCTACAAAATCATTCAGAGTCCTCCCCAACCAGTAGTGCTGGATAAACCATGAGATCTACACTGTGCTGAGGACCAGATCAGAGGCATTCAGGTCCAGGCGCAATCTCCAGAAAGTCACCTGACGTGTGATATGGCAATTCTGGGCCAAACCTGAGTCACTGGGGGATGTTGAATAGCTGTGGCAGGGCTTGAATGCTATTACCTCTCACAAAGTGAAACCAGACGGCATCTGTCACAACAGGATTTTGCTCCCCAATGAGCTCGATGCCTTTTAGGCTCGCGTTCACCCTCAAAACACGGAGGAACCTTCACTAACCCCCACAGACCCCGATGACCCTGTGGTTTCAGTCTCTGAGGCTGACCTGGAAGTATCCTTCAGGAGAGTGAATCCTGGCTGAGCACTAAAGACCTGTGCTGATCATCTGCCTGGAGGATTCACCGTTATCTTAAACCTCTCACTCCGGCAGCCTGAGCTTCAAGCAGGCTTCAACCAACCACAATAACCTGCCTCAATGACTATCATCCAGTAGCACATATGTTCACTGTGATGAAGTGCTTTGAAGTTGGTGATGAAATGTATCAACTCCTGCCTGAGAAGTGACTTGTTCCACTGAGAAGTGACTTGTTCCATTCCAATTTGCTCACTGGCAAAAGGCACCTCCGCAGGTGCCTTCTCATGGCTCTTCATCTCAACCCTGGAACATCTGGACAGCAAAAATGTATACATCAGGAAGTTTTCTTATCGTCTATAGCTCAGTATTCAACACTAGTACCCTCAAAATGTATCAATAAGCTTCAAGACCTTGTCTTCAATACCTCCTTGTGCAATTGGATCCTCAATTTCCTCATTTGTAGACCCCTGTCAGTTCAGATTGACAAAAGACATCTCCTCCACAATGTCTATCACATGACAGGTCTGTGTGCATAGCCCCCTGCTCTACTCACTTTATACTTATCGCTGTGAGGTTAACACCACTCCATTGCCAGATTGAAGTTGGGTGACGATACCACTGTCGTTGCCCAAATCAAAGGTGGTGATGAATCACTATATAGTAGGGAGACTGAAAATCTGGCTATGTGGTACCACAACAACAACCTCTCACTCAATGTCAGCAAGACCAAGGAGCTGATTATTGAGTTCAGGAGGAAGGAACCAGGGGATCAGGGGTGGAGAGGGTCAGCAACTTTAAATTCCTCGGAGTTAACATCTCAGAAAAACCTGTCCTGATCCCAGCAGACAAGTGCAATTACAAAGAAAGCATGGCAGCACCATCATTGCCTTAGAAGTTTGTGAAGATTCACATGATATGGAAAACTTTGACAAACCTCTAAAGAAGTAGTGGGTACGGCTCTGTCCATCACGGATAATGCCCTCTCCACCAATTGACCACATCTACACAGAGCACTGCCATAGAAAAGCAGCATCCATCATTAAGGACCCCCAACACCCAGGCCATAGGTGTTGCTGTCAGGAAGAAGATATGTATGGGGGACTCAGGACCCCCACCACCAGCTTCAGGAACAGCTATTACCCCTCAAACATCAGGTCTCTCGAACCAGAAGGGATAGCTTCACTCAACTTCATTTGCCCAATCAATGAACTGTTCCCACAATCTACTGATTCACTTTCAAGGACTTTTCATCTCATGTTCTCAGTACTTTTTTTTTAATTTTGACAGTTTGTTGCCCTTAGCACAAACTGTAAAAACATTTGTCCTGTTGGGTGCAGCTCTATTGTGTTTCTTGGATGTACTATGTATGCACACAAGAAAACGAATCTCAGGGTTGTATATGGTGACATATATGTATCTTGATAATAGATTTAATTTGAACTTTCGAGTAATTTAACTCTATCTGTAATAAATGACTGAGTATTCTCTTGATTTGCTGACAATAGTTTAAATGCATGGTCATTAGTATAAGAAAGCATTTCACATAGAAAACATGGATACAAATCAGAAAGAAAAACATTACATGGAATTATATTTAATCCAAGGACTATTTAGAAGGAAAGAGGTACAAATGTTCAGGGAGAGAATTCTTGGTATTGACGACAAGTTAGTTTAAGAAGACTAATGACATAAGATGTGGCAGAATGGAGGAATTTCCAGGGAGCTGTGTTGTTAGGGCATTTGCTCATTTTAGGTTGGTAAGAGCCTGCTGCAGACTGAACAGGTTGTCAGTCGCAGAGATTTTGAGAAGGTGAAACCCACACGTGGTGATAACCTGGGAGTTGAACAAGGGAATAATTATCTAGTTTCCCGAGCTTCCTCCCCCTCACAACTCTACACATTTCCAGTAGATCTGCCCTCAAGTGCAGACTGTGTGAAGCTAAACCGTAAGCCTGAAGCCTAATCCGCAGTCACTGGTGGTCATGGGTGGCTGTGCCATCAGAAAAAGGAATGTGTCTTTTCTCAGTTTCCGTACCTAATGACAGACACTAACGTCATTGTGGACATCAGGCGAGGACAGAAGCAGACTTGACTTTCTTTAACACTCAGCATCATGGCTCATTTTCAGTGCCCATGTACATGTGTAGAAAACGGCTTCTGGAACAAAGGGCTCATTCACGCACAACACCACATTAATCACAGCCTTTATCCTTCCCAATGCACTTAAACTTGGTTTAAAGTCATGAAGAAGGGAAATCACAGAGATCCACTGTTCACATATTTGAAGAGCAGGTATGAGTGCACTTCTATGGTCAATAAAACTCGTGTATGGTGCTCTCTCATGGTATGAATACCTCTCAATTGTATTCCAGTTGCTGCCCTTGCCAGACTGGCTTAGCATTTTCCCTGCACCTCCTTCCCTTTGTATATCTGGGGCTTCAGGGAAGGGTGAATGACTGAAGAAGCCTCAACTTCATTGCTAAAGAATGGAATCTGATACATCTTTACCAAGCAATTGCACCCCAGTTTCACCATAGCAATTATATGATAGAGCCATTTGCATAAAGCTTATCATTTTGCCTGAGTTTGCATCAGAACACTCTTGACAAAGTCGGGTCTATCACATCCTCGGTAGCAAATCAGAAGGCTAGCAAAGTGACAGTGAGCAGGTGGAATACTGGGAATAAAGCTCAGAGCATCAGGTTAGTTTTGCAGAAAGTAACTTCGGATACTGAAAGATCAGCAGAAGTTCAGACTGAATTTCTTCTGCTGACAATGCAATGGTGGAAAATTATTTTCAGCATCTAAAAGTAGTCAGATTTGTAGAACAGTGACAGAGCTAAATGAGCAAAAATTAAATTTCCAGCTGGCTTTTGCAGACAGAGAGCTGGATTAATGCTATGAACAGTTTTTGACTTATCTTTCTATATCTTTTGTCATACATACTTCAGCACAGAGCTTAATACAGCTGTGTATGTGTCTGTGTACTGTTACCAGGTGTGGCTGACTGAGAATGCCATTTTGAGTGATAAAGTGCCATGCATCTGGACTGAATGAAATGATATTAACATTCTTTCCTTTCTCACATGCAGTTCCCCCTCCAGCCCCATTTCAAAAAGCAGCCTGTTTTCTGCCAGCAAATCCTCCCTCCCTCTGGAGATGCAGTCGAAATTCATTGAGATAACGGAGGAAGCAGCCTTGTGTCTCCATGACAACCTAGAAGCCTTGGAAAAGTGGGCAGATAATTTCTTCTCTATTTCAATGTCGAACTGCAATTTTTTTTAATGTAGTTTTGAATTTGATATGTCAGTTTAAATCCTTGTTGGGATTTTTATTTTAAATATTAACAGTACAAGGTAGCTGTGAACTTGGCACCGCCTTTGTTCATTGTAGTTTGGATTGTGAATGAGGTGCTTGGAAATTTCTAAATGATCTAATATTTTGATCTGTTGTCTTTCTTTTTTCATTAACACAAGGTTATTGGCTCAACTAACAGTGTCAGAAGCTGGCTACAGTACATGTACCGGCAAGTCCAGGGGAGACACTAGAGTGTCTCCACAATTCTGGACTCACCTTTTAACCTTGGCTTTGGAAAATCTCCCAAAATGGAGAGAGGCAAAACCAAAAAGCCTTATTCTCTCCAACAGAGAATTAGAGAAATAGTCTAGACCCAAAATATCGACTGCCCAATTCCCTCCATCAACGTTGCCTCACCCATTGCCTCCAGCATCTTGAGTGTTACTCCAGATTCCATCAGCTGCAGTCTTTTATGTCTCCAATGAAGAAATATGCTCAGAGGCCAATTTATTAGGTACAGAAGGCCACAGAATGTATTCCTGTGTGTTCATGGTCTATGCAACTGTACCCCACTCACTTCAAGGTTTGATGTATTGTGCATTCAGAGATGCTATTCTACACACCACTGTTGTAACTTGTGGTTATTTGAGTTACTGTCACCTTCCTGTCAACTTGATCCACTCTGGCCATTCTCCTCTGACCTCTCTCATTAACAAGGTATCTTCACCCACAGAACTGCAGCTCACTGGATTTTTTTTTTTTGCTTTTTACACAATCCTCTGTAAACTCGAGACTGTTGTGAGTGAAAGTCCCAGGAGATCAGCAGTGTCTGAGATACTCAAACCACCCCGTCTGGCACCAACAATAATTCAATAATCATGGTTAAAGTCACTTAGGTCACATTTCTTCCCTGTCCTGATGTTTGGTCAGAACAACTGAACCTCTTGACCATGTCTGCATGCTCTTATGCATTGAGTTGCTGCCACACGATTGGCTGTTTAGATATTTGTATTAATGAGCAGATGTATGGGAGTACCTAATATAGTGGCCACTGAGTGGAGCATTGGTGCCATAAAGCAATCAGGCTCTTGGCCTGAACTTGTGCCTTCAGGCTCCTGTAGCTCCTCCCTGATGGTAGCATTGAGAAGGGCATGACCTGGGTATGGGAGTCCTTAATGATGTATGCTGCCTTTCTGAGGCATCACTCCTTGAAGATATCTAGGATGCTGGGGAGACTAGCTCCATGGTGGAGCTGACTGGGTTTACAACAATCTCCAGCTTATTTCAATCCTGTGCAGTGCCCCACACACACCAGACTGTGATGCAGTTAGAATGCTCTCCACAGTACATCAGTAGAAATTTGGTGACATACCAAAGTATGTTTGCTGTCTTTGGTAGGGTATGGTGATGGGGTGAAGAGGCAAATGAGGTGGCTAAAGGTGATGAGGAGATGGTTGGCTCATTCCTGATTACCTCTGCAACTGGAAATTACAGGAACCGGTGGGACACCAACAAGCAGAAATTCTGTGCACTGGAAAACATTACCAGCTTCTATACATTCAGTGAGGACCTGCAGCGGTCTCTTCAGGAATCCAGAGGCAATAAAACAGAAGGGACAGCAGAGACCTGGTGAGTGTCAGCTGCTCTCCACAATATCTTTCCCACTGCAGCGCTACACAGTACAGGCCCTTCAGCCCAAATGTTGTGCAAACCTTTCAACCTATTCCAAAGTCAATCTAGCCCTTCTTTTCACATTACCCAATATCTAAGAATCTCTTAAATGTCCCTGCTATATCTGCCTCTACCCCCACATCACTATTCTCTGTGTAATCAAAACTACTTCTGTCATCCCCCCTATACTTTCCTCCAATCCAATCACCTTAAAATTATGCCCTCCTCTTGTATTAAGCATTGCTGCACTGGGAAGAAGGTGCTATCTGTATCTACACCTCTTATTATCTTATGCACCTCTATTAAGTTGCTCCTCATCCTCCTTTGCTCAACAGGCAAAAGCCCTAACTCCCCCAGTCTTTAAAATAAAACATACCATCTAATCCGTGCTTGGCATGCTCTCAAAAGAATGGACCCAGGAGCCGAGGAATGGCAGGATCCCCAGGAAGAGACAGAAACAAGAGGTTAGCTACCAGTGTACTAACAGAGCAACCAAGCAACATCACAAGCCAACTTACTCTCTCCAACACAATGCTCCCACCTCCATCAAGGCACAGAATGAGAGTCCTCCTCAAATAATCAAGGAGTGTGGGAAACAAGTGGCAGTCACAATTAATTTGACAAGATTAAACCAAAAACACAAGGGCTTAACAACTCTACTTAAGATAGTGAATTGAATTGAATTAACTTTACTACTTACATTTTTCACATACATTAGAAGTAAAAATCTTTACATCTCCATTTAAATGTGAAATCTGCTATTTAGAGTAATTTGTAATAAACATTATGTACAACAGGGCAGTCAATATAGTACAGAAATACAATTGTATCTGTGTGAATTGATTAGCAAATACAGGTGCTCAAAAGCCCTCGAAACTCAACGCTCTATGACAAGCCACAGGGCTTGTGACAGTACCTCCCCACCTAAGGCTAGCAGCGGAAAGTACAGGGAGCTCTCAAGACAGGTCTGAAAGTACTCTAAGCAGTCCTGGAGCTTGAGAGAACACTGGGAAATCCAGAGCAGTTCTGATAGTCCCGAGGCAGATCTGGACCTGGGAGGCAGTGCCGGAATATCTGTAAGCTCAGAAACATAGCACATGACTTGGAAACATAGCATAACATGGGCGACCTTACGGACCTTGTTGACCCAGAAAACCTTGGAAAAAATCTTGAAAATAGACTCAGTGCCTCCACTGGGTCCATAGGGGTGGTGGTGAGGGGGCAATTCTAATATGGTTCGCTCTCAAAGGACTGGACCCAGATGCAGAAGAAAGGCAGGATCCCCAGGAAGAAATAGAAAGAAGAGGTTAGATGTCAAAATACCAACAGAGCTTCAGACTGACACCACAAGACAACTCCCCCCAAGACGTTGAATGAGAATCCTCTTAAATAATCGTAGAATACATGTAACATGTACCGACCACAATTAACTGGATAAGATTAAACCAAAAACACAAGGGCTTAACAACTCTAGTTAAGATATTGATTGTCAAATACAGGTTCTCAAAAACCCTGGAAGCTCAACACTTTATACAAGTCGCAGGGCTCATGACAATCCAGGCAACATCTGGTAGATCTCTTCTGCATCCTTGAAATACTCTGGGAAAGTATAAGTGGAAAATGGGAACAAGGAATATGATCCGGATAGGTGAGGTAGCTAGATATTTCAAAACATTCTTTGTTACTTCAATCCCTAGTGCTGAAGTGCCCCATTCTTGAATTGAAGCAATTGAACATACATAGCAGATTTGACCCCACTCAGTGCCACGGTAGCTTCCCTCAACTGGGCAACAAGTGGACCGATACAACTGAATGAATGAATTAAAATAGTCATTTAGTTAATATTGTTGATGCTGCAAAGGCTGAGAACCTTGTTCCACCATAGCTGAACGTTCTGGCACCATCCTCACTGAGACATTCACAATAAGTGTTTCATGAAGCTCCTGATTGTGAAACAAGAACCAGCGGTGGAGAAATGTTGAGAATCATCCTGTTTGAATGGTTTCTACATTCAGTGTTGTTCCTGATGATGTGCTGAGAACTTCTGCCTTCCCTTGTATTTCAGGTATTCCCGCTTGTTGTCCAGAGTTCCCGAGGCAGTACAACGGAATCAGAAGATCAACCGAGCTCTGAGGAGACTGGAAAAGTTTGGAGTACAACAGAACTTCAGGATTCGGCCACAGCACTTCCTCAAGGTGCTTCATGGATTACGGAATTGGGAGCTTTGCTCTCCGGACGTAAGCGCAGCAGTTGAGGTGAGGCCATTAATGGAATTGTTCAAAGCCGGGGATTACGTGGAGGGGAAGTGTTTCTGCAGAAAAGGACTTTGAACTTTCTTGCACTGTTGAAGAAGGGAGAGACTCAGGTGTATGTTCTGTGATGGGGTCACACTGACCAGGTATTATCTATTGCTGCTGCTTCCTTGCCTGGATACAATGGTACTGAGGTGTCTGCTGCAACTCTTGCCATCTGCTGAGAACTTCACAGTGTTGAGCCAGTGGAAGGTCACCAAGTTGACTCTGTTTCTATTTATTTCTATTTATTTAGAGATACATCACGGTAACAGGCTCTTTTGCATGCCATCCAAGTATACCCATGTGACCAATTAACCTACTAACCTGCACGTGTCTGGAATTCGGGAGGAAGCCGGAGCACCCAGAGGAAATCCACGCGGTCGCTGGGAGAACGTACTTTCTAGACAGTGGTGGAATTGAACCCAGGTCACTGGCACTGTACTTGTGTTACACTAGGTTACACTACCCCGAGGTTACTGTGCCGCCCTGTTTCTCTGTCCCTCGATGCCAACATTTTCTATTTTAATTGCTACAGTCCTCTCAAATCAGATTAGGTCCTTTATTCCTATCAAATTGAACTGAAAGATGCAAGTATGAATATGAACAAAAGTGAAGAATTTCTACATTTTATTAAAAGTACAAAGACGTGTTAAAATACCAATGACCTATTTTTATTTTAATGCAATACTTAAATGTTTCATGAAATTAAACATTCTATACCGATCTTAGTGATTAAAAACTGGTGCACAGAATAATTATTTACATTAAGACCAACCATCAGAGGGAGTTTACTGTACCTCTGTGTGTATGTAGAACATTCCAGACTCAAAATACTACTGGAAACCTGAAACATCAGAATGTCAGAAATACTCTTCAGGTCAGATAGCACCTGCAGAGCAAGAAACAGAGTTAACACTTCATATCAATGACCTTCCATCATTGGAGAAGCGTTGACTCTGCTGAATTTTTCCCTGAATGCTGCCTAACATGTTGACTATTTCCATCAGTCTCTGTTTTCTGTTGCTGGGCTCAATCTGAAACCCATCCATCAAATCCTGACCATTTTCTTCACAGTTCTTGCGAGACGAAGTGATTCGGATGCCCATGGAGGACTATGACGGCTGGCTCCAGTTGAAATTGAAAATGCCCCAGAGGATACAGAGTGCTCCACCCATGAGGTGAAGATCACAGAAGGAGGAAGTTTGGAAAAACACTTCTGGAAGTGTTCCGTATCTTTTTCTTCAATTATAAATGAACTGACATCACTGAGTATGATGTTAAAGAACACAAATAGGATGTCAATATCTGCTGTTTCAAAGAGTCTCGTAAGCTGGCCAGCTGTACTGTAATGCAATGCAAAACAGGTCCTCTTTAGCCTTGTAATCTCATGTAATTCTGCCCACATTATATAAATAGTTTTCTAATAATAAACTGACCATGGATTAAACTAAGGAGTTAAAATGGTAATAGATGCTCCTGTTATTTTGACAAGTGATTCTTTCCATTTATAGACCAATGGAAATGATACTTCCTTTTCCAAATTTTGTTCTTAACTCTAAATGAATATCATTCATGAGTTACCACATCAACCTAAACTGTTGGATATTTGTTGTAGCTTTCTTGGTGCCTCTCTCCATCTTTTTCTTTTCTTGTTTTCTGTTTTAAGGGTACGGCTTCGTGCACTGATTCTCTTAGCGACTCTCCTGCTCATTCTGAACACCAAGCACTAACAAGCACACTTTTCCAAACTTTAAATACTTGAACTGAAGGAGCAGGATTTCTTGACACTCCTAGCCAGAACCTGTTTACAAGGAGAAAGAATCTCAAAGGAAGGGCAATTAGCAACCCATTAGAATTTGCACCAGTGAAAAATCATCAGTTCTGCCATCCAGTGCTGCTGTAGTATCATTGATATAATGCAAGGGGTTATACGCCATGGACCAATACCATTAAGCCTGGGGTCCGTGGACCAATATAATGTGAGCCGTAGATAAGCGAACAGCACAGTAGTGCTGCAGTTTACAGCAGCCATCCGTAAGATCGGGGTTCGACTGACAGTAAGGAGTTTATATGTTCCTCCTGTGACTGCATGGGGTCCTCCGGGGGGGGTGGGGGGGTTGCTCCAATTCCCTCCCACATTCTAAAGACATATGGGCTATAGGGATCGGTGAGTTATGGACATGCTATGATGATGTCAGAAACATGGCATCATTAGCGGGCTGCCCCCAGCACATCCTCACTGATTAGATTTGACATAAACACCGCATTTCATTGTATGTTTCGACGTATGAGTGGCAAACAGAGCTAATCTCATTTTTAAGAAAGCTTTAAACTCTCCTTGACTACTACCATCTCACTTGACATTAATCCTGCAATTAATCAACATGATTTCTGTTGACCTCTGTGTTCAAGACATTATTTCTTGTTTTCTGGGAAGTATCTACTGGTAATTGAGGGTCCAAAATTAATGGGTTTTCAGCTATTACTGATTAGCCTTTGGTCATGCTGTTGTCACTCAGTGGACTGACCAGAATTTAACACATGGCTTTCTTGCAGTTAATGACAGCCATGGTTAAGTAAGCAAACTTTCCACTGTTAGTTATTCCTGACGGATAGAGTACAGAACATAGAATGGTACAGCTCAGGAACAAGCCCTTCAGAGCACAATGCTGTGCTGCAGCATTTAAATTAGTCATCAAATGGCCGACTAAATTCATCTCTTCTGCCTACACAATGTACACATCCTTCCATTTTTCTCACATTCATGTGCTTATCCAAATGATGCTTCAAAATCCCAGATGTATCTGCCTCTACCACCACCCGGGGAATGCATCCCAGGCACCCACCATTCTCTCTGTAAAATACTTGCCCCTCATATCTCCTTTGAAATTACCCCCCTTCACCTCTGGCATGTGACATTTTAACCCATTTTAACTGTCCACTCTATCTATGCTTCTCGTAATCTCATCGACCTCGATCACATCTCCCCTCAGCCTCCGCCTCCACAGAAAGCAACACAGCTGTGCCCACCCTCTCGTTATAGTGCATGCTCTCTAATCCAGGCAGCCCCCCTGGTAAAGCTCTTCTGCAGCCTCTATGAAGTTTCCATAACCATCCTATAATGGGGCGACCAAAACTGTACGCACAATTCCAGATGCAGCCTGATGAGAGTTTTACAAAGCTCCAACGTAACTTCCTGACTTTTGAACTCAGTGCCTTGTCTAATGAAGGCAAGCATGCCATATGCATTCTGAACAACCCTATCAACCTGTGTAGACACGTTCAGGGAGCTAAGAACTTGGACCCTGAGGTCCCACTGCTCATAAAAACTGTTAAGGGTTGCTTTTGATTTGACCTACACTTCACATTGGCCGGGTTAAACTCTTATCTGCCATTCCTCCTTCATATTTGCAACTGATCTATATCACACTGTATTCTTTGTCAGTCTTCTATGCTATTCACAACATCACCAATCTTTGTGCCATCTACAAACTTATAAACTCACCCACGTACATTTTCATCCTGTTTATTTATACACATCACAAGCAGCAGAGATTCCAGTACAGATCCCTATGGAACACCACTAATCACAGACCTCCAGCTAGAATCAGTCCCTTCGACCACCACCGCCTGTCTTCCTTGGGCAATCCAGTTCAGAATCTAAATGGACAATTCGCCATGGATCCCATGCACCTTAGCCTCCCATGAGGGACCTCTACAAAACATCACTAAAGTCTGTGTAGGCAATATCCACAGCTCTATCTTCATCAATCACTCTCATCACCTTGTCAAAGATATCAATCAAGTTAGTAAGTCACAGCTTGCTCCGTACAAAGTCGTGTGACACAGCACAGAACAGGTGCTTTCAGTCCAATGAGCCGTACCACCCAGCAACCGACCTAGTCAACCCTAACCAATCATAGGATGGTTTACAACGGCAATGTGGAATGTGGGTGGAAACTGGAGCACCCAGAGGAAACCCACAGACTCACAGGAAGGACATGCAGACTCATTACAGATGGTATCAGAATTAATTATGACATTGTTCCTTAAATTTTAACCAAAGAAACTTAAAAGTAAATAAATTGGGCAATTCACACCTCAGATTTTCCTATCCCCACCTTGCACTCTCTCCCTCTCTCTCTCTCTCTCACACACACACACACACACTTTCTCTTTCATCTACCTCACTTCCTTATCCCTCCCTCTCTCCAGTTACTCCGAGTAAGAGCTGTACATAAACTAGTAAGGTGAAAGGTTGTTCTATTACCATTCTGGTTGCCTCCATTTCGAAGAGAAAGCAAAATGCTGCTGTCACTGGAGATCTGAAATTCCAAAATAAAAGATTATGATGAAGGGATTTAACTTGCAATATTGATTCTGTCCCTGTCTCCACAGATGCTGCCTGACCTACTGAGTACATCCAGCACTTTCTGTTTTATTTCATAACGCATTTGCCAGATCTGTTATGTGAGCTTTGCATATCATCCAAAAGCCTTGTATCCAATGACCTCACCCTTTTTGCGATTGTAGCTGCAACTTCTGCTGACCGGCATTCTGGAAATTAATCCCTCTCTGGTGATACAATCTGGAAATGAATTCGAGGAATGCAGTCATTTTGGAATGAGAATTTGAATTACTGTCACATGTACTGAGATACAGTGAAAAGCTTGTCTTGCATACTGTTCATACAGATCAGATCATTACACTGTGCACTGAGGAAGAAAATGGTAAAACAATAACAACGCAGAATTAAAGTGTAACGGCTACAGAGAAAGTGCAGTGTAGGGAACCATTCAGTTATAATGGCAGGGTAAAAACTGTCCTTAGGGATAAGAGAAGATGTTCATGGTAGATGGGGATCTTTGATTCTGCTGGCTGTGTTACTGAGGCAGCAAGAAGTGTCAGCCGTGTCCATAGAGGGGAGACTGGTTTCTGTGATGTGCTGAGACATGGTGCTACTAATGAGGTGACATTTTCCCTGAAATGTCATATTGCTGACAAATCAGTTTTACACGGCTGAATGTAATCACATTTAATATGCAGTTTCTTGCAATAGAAGCAATATAGTGCTAGGTATTCAGTTTTAAAACACTTTTAAATATTTCTGCTCAGCCAGCAGATGTATAAGCTAATAAATTACTCTGCAGGCCACATGGAGGTTCACAGTTACTTGTGGCCAACCCTCAAGGACTGGAAACTCAGTCTATGTATCCCTGTTTATTGGTTTGTCCTGTTTGAATTGCACGGTCCTTGGGAAATCCGTAGTTGCTGCTCGGTTCAGCAACTTTAATTGCTTGCATTAACGGGAACAAGGATCAGGATTCACCTGGAAATTCCAAGACTGTGGTACACATAATGAAATCACAAAGCTTGAAATGTCTCTTCTGTCATTAGTGGGCTGTGGGCTCATTTGTGAAACCTTTGGGAAAAGGGGAAAAGTTGAGAAATTACAGCTGAGTTTAGCTATGGGGATATCTGGTAGGGAGTTCCCATCCTCCCAAGTCTTTTGTAATAATCTGCTAACACAGTTAAGAGCTGACACTAAGCACTGTCACTGTGCTGTGGTATTGGAATTTCAGAACCTCTCAGCAATCAACACAACAAGCAGGGATGTAGGCAGAAAAACTGTGCTGGCTGCTTTATTAGGTACCCCCATACCACCTTGTTAATGCAAATATCTAATCAGCCACTCATGTGGCAGCAACTCACTGCATAAAAGCATGCAGACATGGTCAAGAAGTTCAGTTGTAGTTCACACCAAACATCAGAATGGGGAAAAATCATGATCTAAGTAACTTGAACCATGGAATGATTGTTGGTGCCAGACAGGGTAGCTTGAGTATCTCAGCGACTGATGACGTGTGATTTTCAGGCACAACAGTCTGTGGAGTTTAGAGAAGGGTGCACAAATAAAAAAAATCCAGTGAACAACAATTCTGCGGGTGAAAATGCCTTGTTAGTGAGTGAGGTCAGAGGAGAATGGCAAGACTGATTCAAGCTGACAGGAAGGCAACAGTAACTCAAATAACCACACGTTTCATCTGTGGTGTGCAGAAGAGTATCCCTGAACTGACAACATACCAAAGTTTGAGGTGGATGGGCTACAGCAGCAGAAAACCACACCGGGTTCCAGTAGTATGACCACTGAGTCCTTTGTAAATGCAATTGTTTCATTCAAGCCTAATTATCCTAATATTGCACCCTTGAGAAGCCTAAAAATTTACAAAACAGAACGAAGCCATTCAGCCTATTAAATATACAGTATTCAACGTATTTCCATTTAGCATCACAGTGCATTTCGAGACATGCAGCCTGGAAACAGGCCCTTGGGACTATTTAGTCTGTGCTAACCATCAGTCACCCATTGACACTGCACAACCCTCTTCTTGCTATCAATGCAGAATCAGATTTATCATCACTGATTTTCATCATTAAAATTATCGCTTTATGGCAACTGTGTAGTGGAAGACATAAAAATTACTATAATTTACACAGAAATAGTGCAAAAGAGGCATAGCAAGATTGTGCTCTTGAGACTCATGGCCCATTCAGAAATCTAACAGTGGATGGAAGATAAACTGGTGAGGTGGAGGGGTGGGTCTTCAGGCTCCTGCATCTCCTCCCTGGCAGTAGTCATGAGGAGAGGGTGTTCCTGTCAACTCCTCCTGGATCCTGCCACTCACCAACACCAGAGGTAGTTTATAGTGGCCAATTAAACTACCAACCCACACATCTTTTGGATGAGGGAGGAAGCCAGAGCAGGAGGTGGGAATCCCATGCAGTCACGGGGAATCGTGTTCCAGACGTCCTCAAAGGAGCTCCAAGGCAGCAGTTCTACCAGCTACACCACTGTACTTCCCCCACAGTTTTTGTTGCAATCGAATGAGTAACTTCTAATTCTTCGAACAAAAGTCCAACTCAGTTGTCTGTGGCATTGCTGACTCATTGTAAAGTGGCAGCAGTCACAGAAACACTAACACCCAAGAATGATAAGGTCTATAAAATGTAATGGATACAGCCCAGTCCATCGCAGGAATAGCCCTCCCCACCACTGCACACATCTAAAGGAGTGTTACCACATGAAAGCAGCATTCATCATCAAGGACACCCACTGTCCAAGCCATGCACATTGGGCAGGAGGCCCAGGGTCCCACACCACCAGGTTCAGGAACAGTTATTACCCTTCAACAATCAGGCTCTTGAACCAGCGTGGATAACTTCACTCACCTCAACTCCAAACTCAATCCACAACCTGTTGACTCACTTTCAAGGACTCTTTCACTCATGATCTCATTATTTATTTATGTATCTTTAAATCGTACAGTTTATCTTTTGCACATTGGTTGCTTTTGTGTGTAATTTTTCATCGATTCTGTTATACTTCTTTGCTCTGCTGTGAATGCCTGCAAGAAAATTAATCTCAAGTTAGTATATGGTGACATTTACTTTGATAATAAATTTACTTTGAATTTTGAAATGTGTTGATTCTGCATCTAAATCCTGGAACTCTTTGCTGAACAGTGTTGGAGTTGACTTTTTCAATACAGCAGAGGTCATTCAAGAATGCAGCCCATTACCTTTGCAGGGTAACACATCATTGTCTTTATGTGCCGTCTTACTTGCCAAGAACACCATGACCATAACTGTTTTTGGGAAATTTTTCTACAGAAGTAGTTTGCCATTGCCTTCTTCTGGGCAGTGCCTTAACAAGATGAGTGACACCAGCCATTATCAATACTCTTCAGAGATTGTCTGCCTGGTGTCCAATATCGCATAACCAGTATTTGTGATATAACCCAGCTGATCGAGCGGCCACCCACCACCTGCCCCCGTGGCTTCATGTGACCCTGTTTCGGGGGGCTAAGCAGGTGATATGCCATGCCCAAGTGACCTGCAGGCTAGCAGTGGGAAAGAGTGCTATACACCTCCTTTATTAGGGAAGAATCTTCACTCCGCCACCCAAGGACAATTCGGTGTGGGAAATAAATGACTGCCTTGCCTGCACTGTCCACATCTCACAAAAATGTATTTTATAAGAGTCAACAACATGAAGAATGGTTTGAAATATTGAAGAATATTGGTAGCTCGAGTTGGCTCTTTGGAAGTTTGGTTTTTCACCAAGCTTGGCAAAGTGTTTGCAGACGTTTCAACTGCGCACTGATGATGGTTTCTCGATTGGAGCCAAAACATCTGCAAACATTTTGCCAAGCTTGGCAATGAACCAGACTTCCAAATGGAGAATGGTTATTCAGCCCAACTGGTTTTAAACTTCACTTAATAAGCAGCGTTATCTTCTTTATCCTTTAAGTGCCTTTATGACTCAGAATGTTAATTGTGGTAAAATAAGAAGTGCAGCAGGTGTTATATTACAGACTCTGCGGCAATGCAAATATATTGCAATACTTTGATGTTCTTATCATCAAATTATGAGAATGAAAGGTTCTGAAACATGAAATACTCTTGGTACCAGACTGCTAACAACCAAAAAACACTCTCCGATTGAAACTGTCATCTCTCTCTGTCATTGTGTGATTGTAGTTTCCTCTGTAATCTGTGAGTGTATGAAATGCTGAGTTTAATGGGTGTTGCAAGTGGTCGAAGAATTAAAACATGTGCTTAATTCTGTGGGCCCTGCTTCTATTATACCACATCAGAAATTAGTGGTAATGAAGAGCAAACAGTATTAACGGCCACTCATTTTGATATGAATCCTTCAGTACAACCACTCAAGCAGGCCACTAAGGTATTTCCATATGTATCCAGGCAGATTATTCAAACATACATAGACCCACTTCAGCTTATTGCCACATTCACAGCTTGAGAGTATAGTCATCAGGTGCAGACCACAAAATTCTTTTCAGAGAATTCATCAGAAGCCTCTTCTACACTTTCATTCTTAGACTACTCAAACCATTTGTAGATCATGGCTCTTCAGGAACTGAAGAGTCTCTCAGCTTTCAAAGTACTTAATGTAGCCAAATATAGTGATACTTCAATAGAGTGAGCAGGTAAATCTTTCAGCAATCATATCTTTAAATGACTAAGACTGAATTAATACAAATACGCCTCAAAGTTCATCTCTGGTTGCTAGCACCAAGTGGATAGATAGTATCCTGAGTTCTTCTCATGTTGTCGCCAGATTGTAACTTGTTGATTTCACGCAAAAGAATTTTGAAGCATTAAAAAATGGGGTTGAACTTACTGGTCAATAACTATTGTCCAATTGTCCAGTATATTTTGTAATTATTGTTTCTCAATGTGGACAAGACAAAAGAGATGATCGCGGACCTTTCGTAAGCCCACATTAACCACTGTCCACTGGCTCTGCCATGGAGAGAGTCAAGAGCACGAATTACTTTAGTGTGCATATAATGGACGATCTAACTAGGACCCACCACACCTCCTTATTAGTCAAGAAGGCACAGCAGCATCTACACTTTCTGAGAAGGTTGAGGAGTGCAAGTCTCCCCACCTCCACTCGAACAACCTTCTGCAGGAACTCAGTCGAGAGTGTCCTGTCTGGTTGCATCATTTTGTGGTGTAGAGGCTGCAAGCCCTCGAACTACAAGACCCTACAGTAGATAGTAAAATCTGCCAAGAGGATAACCAGGGTCTCCCTTTCTCTATCTGGGACATTTACCAGAAGTGTCCGAAACATTGTTAAGAATCCCTACCACCCATCCAACAATCTCTTTGACCCACACCATCAGGAAGAAGATACAGGAGCTTCAGGACTTGGACTGCCAGACTGTTGCTTGCTCATGCTTGAGTGCTCAGTGGCGAGTTCCGATGCTTTTTTTTGCCACTGTGGGGAAGGGGGGATCGTTGCTTGCTGCCGCTTACGTGCAGGAGGGAGAGAAGCTGGGGGATATTTGGTGTTCTAACTGTCATTCATTCTGCGGGGACACTCCTCTGTTTTTTGTGGATGGTTGCGAAGAAAAGCATTTCAGGATGTATATTGTATACATTTCTCTGACGATAAATGTACATTTGAAACGTCTTTCCCAGAGGCTGTGAGACTAATGAATACCCTACCACCTCTAAGGTCTTAGCAACAAATTGTTTATTGTTTACTGTTTACCTGGGCTGCGCACTTCACATGCACTTTGTTAACCTATTTGTGGTAATATTTTGTTTTCTATGGTGTGTGTGTGTGTGTGTGTGTATTACGTTCTATATGTGATATATGTATGTACAGTCAGATGGCAATAAACTTGAACATCTTGATATACTACAATACTGCAGATGAATTTTACGGACAATTATTTTCACACAGTGGCCATTTTATTATGTACCTCCTGTACTTTATAAAGAGGACACTGAGTGTTATTTGTGGTTTCTGCTGCTGTAGCCCATCCACTTCAAGGTTCACTGTGTTGTGCGTTGAGATGCTCTTCTGCTGTAATGTTATAATCTACAGTTATTCGAGTTACTGTCGCCTTCCTATCAGCCTAAACCAGTCTGCCCATTCTCCTCTGACCTCTCGCAGTAACAAGGCGATTTTGCCCACTGGACTGCCACTCACTGGATTTTTTTTTTGATTTTTGCACCATTTCCTATAAACTCAAGAGACTGCTGTGTGTGAAAATCTCAGGAGATCAGTAGTTTCTGAGATACTCAAATCATGCCATCTGCCATCAATGATCATACTACAAAGTCCTTTAGATCACATTTCTTCCCCATTCTGATGTTTGGGCTGAACAACAACTGAACCTCTTAAACATGTCTGCATACTTTTATGCATTGATTGCTGTCACATGATCGGCTGATTAAATATATCTCTGTAAAGAACAATAACTTCAGATTATATATTGTATACGTTCTCTGATATTAATTGGAACTATTGAACTCTTTGCATTAATGAGCCAGTATACAGGTGTACCTAATAAAGTGGTCAGTGAGTCAGTATCATGTCATTATCCTCGGCTTACTCTAGTTATAAGACCATAAGATATAGAAGCAGAATTAGGCCATTTGGCCCATCAAGTATGCTCCGCCATTTCATCATGGCTGATCTAATTTTTCTCTCAGCCCAAATCTCCTGCCTTCTCCCTGTATCCCTTGATGCCCAGATCAATCAAGAATCTATCAACCTCTGTCTAAAAATATACATGAAGACTTGACCTCCACAGCTGCCTGTGGCAAAGGATTCCACAGATTCAACATCCTCCAGCTAAAGAAATTCCTCCTCATCTCTGTTCTAAAAGGATGCCCCCCCACCCTATTCTGAGGCTGTGTCCTCTGGTCTTAGACTCTTCTACCATCAAAACCACCTTCTCCACATCCACTTTAACTAGGTCTTTCACCGTTCAATAGGTTTCAATGAGGTCCCCCTTCATTCTTCTGAATTCTAGTGAATACAGGCCCAGAGCCATCAAATGCTCTTCATATGACAAGCCATTCAATCCTGGAATTACTTTTGTGAAGCTCCTTTGAATCCTCTCCAGTTTCCAAACATCCTTTTCTAAGAAAAGGCACCCAAACCTGCTCACAATACACCAAGTGAGGCCTCACCGTGCCTTATAAAGATATAACATTACACTCTTGCTTTCTAGTCCTCTTGAAATGAATGCTAACATTGCATTTGCCTTCCTCACCATTGACTCTACCTGCAAATTAACCTTCATGGAATCCTACACAAGGACTCTCAAGTCTGTTTGCATCCCAGTTTTTTAGTATTTTCTCTCCATTTAGAAAATAGTCAATCTTTTCATTTCTTCTATCAAAGTGCATGGCTATAAACTTCCCAACACTTCTTTGCCCTTTCTCCTAATCTGCCAAAGTCCTTCTGTAGCCTATTTCCTCAAAACAACCTGTCCCTCCACCTATCTTCATATCGTTTGGTAACTTTGCAATGGAGTCATCAATTCCATCATCCAAATCATTAACATATAACATAAAAAGAATTGGTCCTAATACAAATCCGTTTGGAGCACCACTAGTCACTGGCAGCCAGTCAAAAAAGGTTCCCGTTATTCCCACTCTTTGTCTCCTAGCAATCAGCCACTCTTTTATCCATGCTAGAATCTTTCTTGGAATACCATAGTCTCATAGCTTATTAAGAAGCCTTGTGTGTGGCACCTTGTCAAAGGCTTCTGAAAATCCAAGTACACAACATCAATCATTTCTCCTTTGTCTATCTTGCTTATTACTTTTTTGAAGAATTCCAACAGATTTGTCAGGCAAGATTTTCCCTTGAGAAAACGTTGCTGACTACTGCCTGTTTTATCATGTGCCTCCAAGTACTTGAAACCTCATCATTAACAATTGACTCCA